>NC_085858.1:45565896-45568396 GCF_034702125.1 Engraulis encrasicolus | reverse complement strand
TAGGCCAAGCTTTCGGTCTACTGACGGTCTACAGTAGACCGAAAGCTTGGCCTATTAAAAAGAACACAAAGGGGATTTAAGTGTGCAGACATTTTTCTTTCAATTTTACACAGTTTTTGTTTATGTTTGGCACCTTTTAATCGAGAGTGCGGTGTGATCCGGCTATACACAGATTTACTACAAAACAAAAAGAGATGTCCATAATCTCTTCTGAAGATATCTTCTGGCTTACTAGAAACAAAATAAAAGAGTAATTATGAGCTTGGCTTTTTCAATTTTTGAGTTTTTGCATTTTGAAATTTAATGCATATTTAATTAGATATAGTCCAATTACCATATTAAAACATAACATTTCAGAAAACTTGCAATACATTTTTCCCTCACAAATATGTGAGTAATCACCGGATTAAGTTTCATAGTGATATCGGCAAGCTAAATTTTTTGGCCTATTCACCTGGAGTGTCTCTTGACCCTTATAATAAGCCTATGGCAGCTATGTTGAAAAAACTCATTTCCCAAAGTCAGATTTTACTAGATTTTTAATATGTCATTTAGCAGGTCCAATAGTAATAGAATCCATAAAAAAACCTTTTGTATCAATTTTTTTGGGGTTAAACCCTAAATGTACTCGCCTAAATGCCCTCTTTCAAGTGGCTAATAGAATCAGATTTATCACTAAATATCCTACATATGGTTTGTATAGGCTTATAATGTGAAAATGGTGTGATTTTAATTGTGTCATCCTCTGATTGGTCTTATATGCTAATGTAGAGTAGAGAGTAGAGTAGAGTATCGTTTATTGATCCCAGGGGGAAATTAAGGTGTCAAGTAGCATACACACATAAATAAAGACATAAAGACATTGTCCACAAGACATAACACACATATTTACACATAAAATAAAATAATCATATATAGCTCGCTGTTGCATACTTATTGCCAAGGCATCTCTCTCTCTCTCACACACACACACACACACACACACACACACACACACACACACACACATACACACACACACACACACACACACACACACACCAAAAATATAAAGTGTAAAGTGTCCAGTGTTCACATGTGCCTTAGCTAAGTGGCACATAGTAGCCAAGACAAGGTGGCCATAAAGTGTCCAGGAGTGTCCATAGTCTCTTTCCTAGAACAATGTCCATTGTATTCCTTAGAAAAAGAGATGGGGGGTTAAACACAAGTCACCCCCTGTGTCACTCCACACACACACACACACACACACACACACACACACACACACACACACACACACACACACACACACACACACACACACACACACACACACACACACACACACACACACACACACACACACACACACACACACCAAAAATAAAGTGTACATAGTCCAGGAGTATCAGTAGTCAGGGGGGTTACACACATCGCAGACTGAGTATCTACCCACACACACACACACACACACACACACACACACACACACACACACACACACACACACACACACACACACACACACACACACACACACACACACACACACACACTCAGCTGTGCATTCCGCTGAAAAGGAGTCAAAGGGTAGAGAGTCCAGGTAAAAAGAGTATGCAGGAGTGGGATCTGTTTATGCAGTCCAGTCCCCTATGATGATCTCTCTTTGTGTGTCCTTCTGTGCAATGTTGAAAAGCTGAATGGCCCTGGGTACAAAGGACTTCCGCAGCCTGTCTGTCTTGCAGGAGATGGCGCGCAGTCTGTAGCTGAACAGGCTTCTCTGGTTGTTGAGGACTGGGTACAGTGGGTGCTTGTCGTTGTCCAAAATAGAGTCCAATCTGCCAAGTGTCCTCTTGTCGGCTGTGGTTGTGAGGGCGTCCAGTTCTGTGCCTACAACAGACTCTGCTTTCCTCACCAGCCTGTCGAGCCGTCCAGCATCTCTTTTCCTAATGCTGCCACCCCAGCATGCCACAGCATAGGAGAGCACACTGGCCATGGCAGACTGGTAGAACATCTGCAGGAGTCTGTTGCAGACATTGAAAGATCTCAGCTTTCTCAGAAAGTAGAGTCTGCTCTGGCCTTTCTTGTACAGTGCATGTGAGTTGGCAGACCAGTCCAGTTTAGAGTCCAGGTGAACACCCAGGTACTTGTATGTGGAGACTGTCTCCACAGTCTCCCCCTCGATAGAGACAGGCACCAGGGGTGGGGTGGTTCGCCTGAAGTCAATCACCATTTCTTTGGTTTTGGTGGTGTTCAGCCGCAGCTGGTTGGTTCTGCACCATTTGACAAAGTTCTCCACCAGTCCCCTGTACTCCCCCTCCTGCCCATCTTTGATGCATCCAACAATGGCCGTGTCATCCGAGAACTTTTGCATGTGGCAGGTCTTCGTGTTGTAGTTGAAGTCAGTGGTGTACAGGGTGAACAGCACGGGGGAGAGCACCGTTCCTTGTGGAGCTCCAGTGCTGCTGACTACAGTCTCTGATGTGAGGTCACCTAGTCTGACGAACTGGGGCCTTCCTGT
>NC_085858.1:45555896-45560896 GCF_034702125.1 Engraulis encrasicolus | reverse complement strand
GGAGATGGACGTGCCAACATAGCCTACGGAGCGTCAGTTTATGACAGATTTTCGAGTTAGCAAACATCTGTTTCGAGAGAGGCTATGTGTGCTTGTAGAGCCACATATGAGGCCTGACCCTGCGAGCAGGGAGAGCAGAGGTGTCGTTGGGGAAACGGGTGGCAATAGCACTTTTTAAGTTAGCTTTAGGCACTACAAAACAATTGCGATTTTACAAACAGCCCCTGGCAAAAAAAAGTATGGAATCACCTGTCGTGGAGGATGTTCATTCAGTGATTTTAGGGGTTTTTATTTTATTTATTTATTTATTTTTTAAAGAAAAATGATGAATCACAGACCCGACCCAAAACTGCCTAGTCAGACAGACACAGAGCAGTATACAGGCCATCATACTACAGTAGGCCTAGACCCGTGAGAGCAACACCTCCCCGCCCTCCATAGCCAACCCCTGTACCTGTCCTGTCTGAAAAGGACTAGCTAACATCAACTGAATGAACATCCTACATGACAGGTGATTTTTTATTTTGTCTGAGGTTGTATGCCTATCACATGGTAAAATTTGCAGTCTCAAGTCAACACTGCTTAGAGCATATGGTCCCACTCATTTTAGTGTTAATGTACTGTTGAATTAACACTTGAAGAGTTGAATTTAACATTATAAAGCAGAGGAGAAGATCCCGAGTCAGCTGAGGAGGACACTGAGGCAGCGGCAATAAGAGATACCCTGATGCGTCACCTGATGCGTCACATGCATTTGTGAAAGACCACAGAATTCACATCAAGTGAATATGTATATTAAAAACAAACAAACATGGGCATTTTTTCACAAAAATGCATTTAATAAATATTCATAATTAGTATTAAATATTAAATAACATTAAATGGTAAGCCCACTTGGCTGCTTGAAGAGGCAATGGGCGGGTTATTCTGATGCTCCAAACTGGCGCTTGACGGACGTTCTCAGAGAAGTTAGCATCTCTCCATCTTCCTCCTCCTGCCTCTTGCCTTTTCAGTAAGTCCGACAGCTGCTGATTCTATGCAGCTAGTACAGACTTTTTCTTCAGTGGCCTGCGAAACAGGCGACTACCTCCTGCTGCAGCTGGGGTGGGGCCTGGGGGCTCTGAATCCTCCATGGTCACTTGTCCACTGTAGTCTTCTATTACATGAGGAAACACATAAAATACAAACACATTTAATTAAGTTATCCGAGACATGGTATTACACTAGAGGTTTTTTTAATCCAAGTTAAAGGGTGTCAACTAAGCTTGAACATATTAGCCTGAAGTAAGCGTGAACATATTCAGTTCCAATGATTTAATGGATATCAGTGTTAAGAATATTTTGAAGCTGTTTATCAAAATGACATCTCAACCTCTGACAAGAGAAAAGTGAGTACACCCCTATTTGAAAATGCATAGAAAGGTCTTCAGTGAGGCATGATTTTGTTCAGTGTCACAGTACTTTGGACCATTTCTTGTGGACTGATAAGCCCAAGATAAACAATTTTGTTTTAGATGGTGTCAAGTACGTGTGACAGTACCCACGTGAGTAGTTTGAAGACAACAGTGTGTTTTGCCTCTAGTGAGGCATGGTACTGGTACTGACATGGTTTGACATGAATGCTGCCAACATTTGGATGCTTACAATACAGGTAAGTTAAAGTGAATAAAGTCCTAAACACTACTTGTCTTCTGTTAAATTGAATAGTGAGAGCGTAACTTTTCGACCCTCAGGTCTTAATCAGGCAAAGTGCATCCTTGACAAGCAGAAGGCCTACCAGCACTATGAGTACCAGTGATGAACGAAGTGCAGGGCATAGTGTCAGTGTCAGACAAGTCACCTAGAGGCAGTGACCGAGGCAAAAGGTTACTCCAGCAGGAGACCTTTTGCATATGTACTATTTAAACATGATGTCCCCCAATGGTCTTATTGAAGATTTTGACATCAAACCATTCTTGTACATCTAAATTTAACAAAAGAGAAGCAGTGTTGCAGATTTTATTCACTTCACGGGACTATTCTATTACTCTTTCACTGGATTAATACTTTTATTGTCCTGCACCTGACTCTTTCTGGGCATTTTCGCATAGGGGTGCCGGAGTCCTCACTTTGGTCAGATGTTGAATTGTTTAAAAAACAAACAAACAAAAAAACAGAGAAATGTGTAGGCTACTCACTTTTGTGATACACAATATTAGCATGAATAACATGACATTCAAAAGCATGATGATCCTGACTTACCAGCACCCTCTTCTTCCTCATCATCCCCTTCATCCTCTTTCTCGTCTTCCACACCAGATTGGTCATCAGGGGGAACTATTTGTACAGAGCCAGACGAACAATGTAAACAGTGAGAAATCGTTTATCAGATCCATAGCTTCATTAGCAAAAGTCAGTCCTCGTCTTTCTGTTTACTTAGCTACTGCGCTATGTCTGTCTGAGTATCGTGTCCTGTTTGATACAAACATATCATTACTTGTGCGAGCGATATACGAGGGGGGAAGATTACAAAGTAGACCTAGAAGACATTTATGTAAACAGCTGTACTACCTGGAGTCTTTTATGTGACACCTGAGGAGGGCTATCTATTAGCAAGTTTACAGTAGCAAGTTCCCCTTCGGATAAAGTAGCCAGGTTAACACTAGCCTACATCAACAACAATTAATCCACTCACCGGTGCTGTCAACAGCAGAGGACCTCGCAACCACGACCGGCCTGGCACCCAGTAGCTAGCTGGTCCATTTCTTCGAAAAAATCAAAACAGCGTTTTCCCCCAGCCCCATTCCTTGACGCCTGCCTTTTCTCGACCAAACTTAGCTTTCAAATTCTCGCGCATATAATAACAGCACTGCGCATGTACGAACTTCCTACGTCGCTTTAACGCTTTTCCATCAATTTTATGTCGACTTATCTCTAGCCAATCCACCTTTTTAGAGCGATATAAATGAGGTCGACAAAGCTGGCGTTGAAGCGACTTAACCGCTTTTCCATCACTTGTGTCGCATCAACTTTTTAATGCGCATTATTTTAAAGCGACTTTATATTGGATGGAAAAAGGATTATAGACTCCTATGAGCCTGCGGAACCCCCAACGTGATGTCATAATAGTACATATTCTTAAAATGGTTAACCTGCAACCCCACCTTGAAGAAGATGTGAGGCCTCTAGTGTGAAGGGGACAAAGGTAGGGAGCGGGGCAGGCACTGCATGGCACCACCATATTGCCTCTGTCACCCTCGTCACCCCCGCCCCCCCCTCCCTCAAACTGGGGTGTGGTAGTAACACATTCGGAGCACTTCGACTTCGACACATTGATATCTTCACTCCTAGTCCTCTCACACGAAGGGAGAGGGGGAGGGGAAAGGGGGGGGGGGGGGGGGGGGGGGGGGGGAGACTAGGAGTGAAGGTATCAATGCGTCGAAGTCGAAGCGCCACGTTTCATTTTGTGCAAAATCTTTTGGATGGGTTTAGTCATGCTGCAGTGTTTAAATAGTGAACACGTGGACCAATTTGGTCACTTCTGACTTAAAGCACCAAATGTACCCGAAGGCAAAGCTGAGACAAGCTAATGCTAATGAGTTTGTGCCGCGCAGGTTGCTGACAGGGGGCGCGTCCGAAGACGAGGCAGGTCGGGAGGAGCTCATCCCAGGTCAGAGAAAAACATACTTTATTATTGAAACACGATGGGACTGTTCCTTTAAAGAATTTATAAAAACGGAACAGTGAACATAATTCCATAATAACTAAGTTCTCTTGCGACACAGCACTCCACAGCACACAGTGCTCACAAAGAAATAGCATTTATGCCTCAACCGTGCAAAGGGGAAGCCCCCAATGGCGCCCCAAGGGAGCAGTGCGGCAGATTGGGAGCCCCCACTAACCTGGCAGGTCGGGAGTCGAATCAGCAAGCTTGGCGATTCAAGACGCCTTAAGCACTTACCCATGACTGACCATGATTGATTAATTTATTTACTTTTCCTGTGAATTTCAAATGAAAATGTAGCCTAAATAATGGACAAAGGAGGTGGTCATGGGGGGTATGAACATTTTCTTAGGGAGGGGTTGCAGTAGAAGCTAGTTTGGGAGCCACTGTGCTTATTTATGGGTTTATCCTTTCACCACCACACGACATGAGAGTTGCGTTCCGGTGGTAAACACGGCGTGCCACCTTAATACAGATCAGTTCAGGACCCTTTTCCACAGCTGAGATTGTGGGTAATGCAAGTCCCTCTTTGAAGTGTATCTCTGGAGCACCGCCCGGCCGCCCAGCACTGTACAGTCACTGTTACATCACAAACGGCGCCACGGTAACTTCCCCCGTTTCCATGGTGTCTGTGGTGGGTTTTTTTTTTTCTTTCTTTCTGTCTTTCGTCCTATCTGGGTTTTTTTCTCTTGCTCTTCTCTTTCTGTCTTTCCTCCTGTGTTATGTCTTTTTGTCGCTTTCTTTCTATATGCTCTATTGATCTTCCTTCTGTTTGTTTCTTTCTTCTCCTCTTTCTCTCTTTCTGTCTCTCTCTTTTTCTCTCATTGTTTTACTCGGTCTCTCTTTTCTAGTTCCTCTCCCTCCTCAGTGTGAGTTTGAATAATTAGAGAATGTCAGGCTGTCTGAGTTGATGCCAACTGCGGGGCGCAGTCTGTGTGGACATATACACACTTGAATACATGCACACACACACACACACGCACACACACACACACACGCACACACACGCACACACACAAACACACACTAGACAAATGTGATACATCATGTTTTTATGCAGGGTGTTGAGGGAGGCTGAGAACAGAAACATATTCATGCAATCCAACAACAAGAGGTTGATATTCATCTTTTTAATTATTAACATTATTCCCATCTGCAGTTTTTACAATCTTTCTGCATGTGTTACAAGTGCCTCTCGTGCTGGGAAGAGCAGACTTTTCCTCTCCCTGTGAAGTGGTGTGGAAGCAAGGAAGCAGCGAGGAAGATAAGATGGAGCAATGGGAGCAGGGGTGTCGTT
>NC_085858.1:45515896-45543396 GCF_034702125.1 Engraulis encrasicolus | reverse complement strand
TTGATTCAAAACAAATCTCTGCCATGTGATTGGTTTGCCAGATTCAGGGCAATGTGTTCAAAATGTTCGACCGTCCGAGGCCAGACCCACTCGCAGGTGAAAAATGTTGGCGTCCAGCGGGTGGCCCTGGTTCACTAGGCTAGGGGAGGGGTGCTGGTTTGGGGGGATGAGGGGTGGAGGCATGAGGTATACAGGGGGGCCGGACATCATAACGACATTGCTATGACATTACTCTGACCCTTAAGTAACAGATTTAGACATAGCCATTTTGGCGACAATAAGGTTATAACATAGGCTCTGTGCTAAGGGGTTAAAGCAGGGATTCGATTATTTCAGATACTTAAGAATTCCCCACAATACGATACGATACGATTCGATTTTTTCCAACTTTACTTTCCTTCTTCTATTATGTTATGGAGCAAGGGCATTGGACAGGGGCCAGCGATTCAATTGTTGTCGATACTTAAGAATGCCCCACAATACAATACGATTCGATTAAATCGTCGGCCGTAGGATCAATGCATCGATACATTTCCGATTATTAACACATCCCTAGTGGGAATGGGGGTGTGGATGGCGGGGGTGATAACAGTCCCGCACTACATGATGAAACGCGCTCCCTCTCCCACTGTGAAGGGAGTCTGCATCTGGGACCAGCTGGTTTCCAGAGTCTATCCAGGGGTTTGATGAAGGAGGGAGGGGGGGGGGGGGTGGCCCTGATAGGGAGGTACAGGGAGGTTGTGTGCTGGCTGTGATTAACCTGATGCTTGGAGGGCGGGGTGGTGTGTGTGTGTGTGTGTGTGTGTGTGTGTGTGTGTGTGTGTGTGTGTGTGTGTGTGTGTGTGTGTGTGTGTGTGTGTGTGTGTGTGTGTGTGTGTGTGTGTGTGTGTGTGTACCAATGAGAAGGACACCAAAAAGAGCCTCCCCCCAGTCTCCACCCTCGCCTCCTCCTCTATCTCCACCCTCCCCTCCTCCATCTACCCACCCCTGCTCCATCTGCACCCCCCTCTCCTCTATCTCCACCCTCCCCTCTTCTATCTCCACCCTCCCCTCTTCTATCTCCACCCTCCCCTCTTCTATCTCCACCCTCCCCTCCCCTCCCTCAACCCTCCCCTCCACTATCTCCACCCTCCTCCACCTCCACCTCCACCCTCTCCTCCTCCATCTCTCCCCTCCCCTCCACTCCACCCTCCACTTCTACTTTCCCCTCCTCCATCTCCACCCTCCCCTCCACTATCTCCACCCTCCCCTCCACTCCCTCCCCTCCTCCATCTCCACCCTCTCCTCCTCCACCCCCTCCACCCAACCTCAACCTAGATTTTCCCAGTGCCCTTTCAACCCAGCGTGAGCCAGGAAGCAAGCCCGAGAGGACCCTCACAGTTCCTGTGCACTCAAGTCACTCACTCTGCAAGGGCCTGCATGTCAAAAACAACTCTCCTTTTTGTTGGGTTGTACGTCATTGGTCTCCAAGTACCATTGCAAGATGCCTTGGACGGATGTCATTATTAGGGGAAGAACTTTGTGCCTCAAAGGGAAGAGGGAAGAAAAGTCCTGGACTGGGATCGAAAAACAGCCCGGGCATTTTTGGCATAGATCAGGTTTTTTTCTATGATATTAGGATTAGCGTAGTCCATTCTCTATACAGTATTAAAGATAGACCAATGGACCACCCAATCTTAATTGAGGGCTTGGGTGCATTTCTCGAAAGCATAGCTGTTAGCCAGTTAGCAACTTTGTTAATTGCCTATGGGAAATTGCATTGCAAACAACAAAGTAGCTAATGTAGTTAGCGAGAAATGCACCCCTGGTCTGCACCCCATAAGGACTGTCGGCCCACCGGGAAAATGCCCTGTATGCCTGATCACCAGCCCGGCCCTGGGGAAGAAGACAGATACATAATTACAGACAAAAATCTGCACATCAACTCCACTGAAAACCTTGGACCCACAACGAAGAAGAATTCATATAAAATACAATAAAAAAAGGCAATGTGAATGTTGCAAGTGTGAAATTTAATCGGTTTCACTTTAAATGCATGAGGTGGTAATCAATATTTCCCAAAAACCGTTGGAATGCATTAGCGGGCCTATACATTTTTAATCCTTACAAATGTAATTGAGGAAACAAAAAAGGGAATGATCTGACCAGGTGGTGCTGTGTTGTAATGCTGGACTGGCCATCTGGCATACCGGGCATTTTCCGATGGGCCCTGCACCCTCGGGGGCCCCAATTTTGAGATGTAAAAAATATGTATTTCTGAAAATAGGGGCCCATGAGGGTGCAGGGCCCACTGGTGAGTCAGTTCTGCGTTGCTAATTATGAAGGGCCCCTTTAAGCCAGAAGTGCCCGGGCACTATGTCTCCCCCAGTCCAGTCCTGCCTGTGTTGTAATGCTGGTCCTGTGCATTTGAGGAGTTTGAAAGATTAAAGAAAGGCAGGAAATCACTGGGGAAGATGGCGGGGAGCTAACATGGGAAGACAACTGCAGGAGAAAAATCCATCTTTTAGTTCTTATTTACAACTCGTGCTGTGTTCTCTCCTCCCCTCTCTTCCTCTCTTCTCTCTGGTCTTACTTTCTCCTTCTCTTTTCTTATGTTCAGTCTTTCACCCCCGCCACCCCTCTCTCTTGTGCACCTCCCCCAGTTCTTTCCAGGGGCTGTAAGCTTATGTTGTTTCCTTCCCTTTCCTCTCCTCTGGCTTTGTCTTAAAATAAAAGACTCTCCCCCTCCATCTCCCCCATCGCCCCTTCCCATCCCACTCCTCGTCTCGTCCGTCCTGCAGCCACCAAAGTATAATTAGCGTAATTCTTTTAATTTAAGAGCCGTGAGGCATTTCCCCCTGCAGCCCTCTTCCTCCTCCTCCTCCTCCTCCACGATAACACATGAGTCGGCACGTTACCTTTAAAACTCAAGTGTCACCAGCAATTACATTAATGGGCTTTGCCAACGTTGGGGGCTCCTAGGCTAAACACAGGTGAGAAATGTTCAGTGCTTTAGACGAGCACGGGTCACGTGATTTGGGATCTCTCTTGCCACCGGAAGAAACATACAGCTGTCGGCACCTGTGCATTGTGCTCACAGTCTATCACTGTTTCTCAATGTCAAGTGTTCTAGCCTTGCTATGAAACGCCCAGTGATTGGATACTCTTTGGTGAACTCCACAGAGTATCCAATCACTAGGCGTTTCACGTCCTGTCAAGGCTCGAACACTTGACATTGAGAAAGAGTCTATGGCCTTGACACCCTGATTTAAAATGTTAAATAGAAGAGGGGAATGGTAGCCTAGTAAACTAGCCCCACCCGCCAGGGGCCAAAATTGAGTAGGTCTAGCCTCGGACAATGCCCCAATGCCCTGGATCTGGCTGGCCAATCACAACGCAGGACATTGGTTTTGATTTGTTTTGGATATTTGGATGCAAAGCGCACAGGGTTTTCAGGGAGTGACAACAAAGCGTTGGCCAATAGGCACAGACACAGTTTGAAAAACAACAGGTTAATCCCATCAACAGTCTTCTGATGTGTCATTAATCAGGGGCCAGACTAAATATTCACATTTAATCTCACATGTAGTCCGGCTCATCAGGCTAGGGGCAGGGAGCTGTTGGTCTGAGGGCTGAGCTGGCAGATGTAAGTGAATGAATGAATGAATGAATGAATGAATGAATGAATGAATGAATGAATGAATGTACTATAAGTCACCCTGACCACATACAGACTAGCAGTAATGTCCCCAATGGACAGGCAAATCGATCTTGGAATTAGACGATTTCCGGTTTAGTCCCCATACAATTGCGCTAGAATGAGACATGCAGACCTGTCGATGGACGACGGTGAGTGTATTTCACAGAGGTGTTGTCAAATGGCGTCAGCCAATGACACTCAACACAACTGTTAAAAGATATTTTTTTATACTGTACCAAATTAAAGAAAGGCACTCAACACAAAGAATCAGACAGAGACGTTCCAAACGTTTTAGAATGTACTCTGATCAGAGGGAGGGAAACAGCCTTACAGGTACAGTTACAGCAGCATGTTTCCTCTCAAAGAGGCAGAGTGACGTTTGTAGGCTTTTATGTGATTTCCGAAAACACACACATAGACTATCCTTATCTGTCCACGTAGGAAAGTCTAACTTTAGCTCTTATCAGTTTGTCCAAGAAAACAAACACCAAAGTAAACAAAACTAAAAAGGGTTAAATGACCGTGGTATTTCCAAGGCCTCTTTCCATGTTCTGCGTTTAAGAGATAAACGACAGAACAGACAGAGAGAGAGAGAAAGACAGAGTTCACTCAAAGTTTTAACATTCATAAGATTATAGTTTTCAAGATAATACTTGAATAAAACAGTCTTTTCACAACAGCACAGCATTTGAAAAAAATGCTTGGATAGAACCAAGCTTCCAGCGTAAGTAAGCAAGGCCACAATTCAGGGGTGCGTTTCTCAAAAGCGTAGTTGCTAACTATGTTAGCTACTTCGTTGGCTGCAATGCAATTTCCCATTGGCAACTACCCAAATTTCTAACTGGCTAACAACTAACTGACATGACTTTATCAAGTGTCAAGTGAATGAGAATGCAAGATAAAAATGCAGATGACGGATGCATGTGTGTGATCCTCATCTTACCCTCGAACGTAAAGCGTCGTAAAGCCTACTGTACGGGGCTGAACTGGGGGAGAAAAATAGCCCAGGCACTTTTGTCTTAAAGGGGTCCCTCATAATTAGCGGCGCAGAACTGACTCATCGGTGGGCCCCGCACCCTCGTGGGCCCCTATTTTCAGAAATGTAAGGGAGGGTGCAGGGCCCACCCACCGGGAAATGGCCGCTGTGCCAGATGGCCAGTCCAGCCCTGCTACAGTAAGAGAGATGTCACCGAAGGGAACTGAGAGACCAAAAACCCCTTTCACATAAGTAATGGTTTAACACAAAGAGGTTTCACTCTCCATGGAATCCTCCCAAGATTTACAGAACCATTTTAAGCGCCTTAATTTTTTAGAGTGTTGGAAGAAATACGGGTGTGTGTGAGAGTGAGGAAGAACCTCCCTCCCTCCTCAACCAAGGCTGAAGTGCCCTTGAGCAAGCTACCGTGTCTAGCCCCACATTCCTCTGAACCGGAGGGAATGTCCTTATGCCTTCACTATAAGTCAGTCTAGAAAGATAAGAGCGTCAACTAGATGTAATACAATATTGTCATGAAGAAAGCCTACATAGTTCTCATGGCAACAGCATTAGTGCTAAAGATCCCGTATTGTGGGCCTACTTGTCTTGAAGATAGATACTCAGTCAGTCTATGAAAGCATATATAGCATGCAGACCCCATGAATCGCTACCATATTGTCTGCAGTCATGGGTGCTATTGCGTGAAGAAACAAACCCTGCACGTGTGTGTGTGTGTGTGTGTGTGTGTGTGTGTGTGTGTGTGTGTGTGTGTGTGTGTGTGTGTGTGTGTGTGTGTGTGTGTGTGTGTGTGTGAGTGTGTGTGTGTGTGTGTGTGCGTGTGCGTGTGCGTGTGCGTGTGCGTGTGCGTGTGCGTGTGCGTGTGTGTGTGTGTGTGTGTGTGAGTGGCAGATGTTGACTTCCTTACTTTAGTGGTAGCGATGCATGCGGTGCTGTTGGCAGGTCATTGCGTGCCTATAGCCTATATGTGTGTGAGTCGTGACGTGCCTTCGAGGCAGATGGACCCTTCTAGCCTAACGGCGTTAGCGAGCTAGCGCAGCATTTCCTCATTACATGGCTGACGAGCTCAGTAAGAACAGCCTTTTAATCAGTGAATGCCACGGCAGGAAATACAGACCAAACACATACAGTACAAGAGAGTTAGACTCACTCGTTCATGTATAGCCTATCTGTGTGCGTGAGTGTGTGTGTGTGTGTGTGAGAGAGAGAGAGAGAGTGTGAGAGAGACACCACTCTGTGTGTGTGTGTGTGTGTGTGTGTGTGTGTGTGTGTGTGTGTGTGTGTGTGTGTGTGTGTGTGTGTGTGTGTGTGCATAAGTGAGTCCACTCACCGTATGTGTGTTATTTCTACGTGCAATTGTGCTTGTGCATGTGTGTGTTATAACAAGGAAGTTCAGGCAACATATGTGTTCCAAATGACGCACATTGTTCACTCCGGTTTGGTTATGAAGGTTTGCATGATGTGCTTGCGATTCCTCGCTCATTGTGCATCATTCAATTTCTATACTGTAATTACAGGGATGAAACATCTTTACAGCTCTCGCTGGCTCTCTCACTCTCTCTCTCTCTTTCTCCTCTCCTTCTCTATCCCTCTATCTCCTCTCTTTTTCTTAGCTCATGTATAATTACTTACATAATTATAGTTCTCTCTATCCCTCTGCTACATCGCACTGCCTGTCTCTGTCTCGTTCTCCTGAGCACTTTCTCACTCTCTCTCCCTCCTCCATCTCTTTCTCTCTCTCCCTCTCTCTCACTCCTCTGTCAGCATGACAAAGTACAAATGCCACACTCTGTTTTATTTTTAATGTGTTCCTTCATTCCATCACAAATACATATACAAACTCTGTGTGTGTGTGCGTGTGTGCGTGTGTGTGATTTCTGCAAGCACACACAGACATTAGTCTGTAGGGGGTTGGTGTGTGTGTGTGTGTGTGTGTGCGTGCGTGCGTGCGTGCGTGCGTGCGTGTGTGCGTGCATGCGTGTGCGTGCGTGCAGTGCATGAATGTCAACCATGACTGTAATTTTTATGGCAAAGATTGTCGCATGGCATCCCAGCAGGTACAATTAGTCCAATTGCCTAGCAACAGAATGACACTTTGAGCAAGGCTGGGGAAAATCAAAGAGCTCTGTCAGGGAGACAAGAGCCATATCCGCCTTTTGCATCCACTACTGTACCTACTGTGGCATACTAACGCATGCTTTTCTGATTTTCAAAGTGTACCTGCGATGCTCCTTCATGCTTCTCCTGAACACACCTTTAGCCCATTTTTCCCATACTACATAACAGGCTATGTTGTTTACTTGCTGAAAGAGACGTCTCAATGTTTCTGAAGTCACTTCAGAACTGGCAGCTCGAGCTCTAGATCTTTTAGGTTTAGAACGCAGGTTTTCACTCCAGTACAGGGATGCTGCCTGGCACTGATGGAAGCTTGCTCGTCTACTACAACAGTTTCTCTCTTTTTTTGTCAGTATTGTTGGCAATGCTGTGCTGCACTGTGAGAGCTTTGTTGATTTTTGTTGTTGTTGTTGGAATTACAAAGTACAAAGCCTAGAGTTGGTTTCTCAGAGGCTTTGTGGTGTAGTGACTGATTGTGGAAACTGGAGAGGAGTATTGGCAATCATTTCAGTAACCTCATTTGGCACCTACCTGCTGTGATATGGTTATCGGGTAGCACTTCACAATAACCTTCCGCTAAATAGTTAACAAATTATTAATTAATTGTTAACTAATGGTTTACTGTATATTTTATGGTTGTATTTTACAGCTATAAAATGTACAGTAAACCATTAGTTAACTATTAGTTAACTATTTGTTAACTATTTATGGGGAAGGACAGCTATTGAAGTGCTACCAGTTTTATCCTACAAGATTATATGTCTATGCCAAGTTGAGTAGCCAGGCCATGCCCTCCTAGTGACGCAACCCCTTCGGCACTGCTTCTAGTCAGGCCAAGAGCAAAGTAAATGAATAGTTCAGATGCAAAACCCCCTAAGTGCCTTTTCAGAAAATAATCTTAATTATTTTTTATTTAATACAAAGCTATCAAAATTGCATATTGTTTTATTTTATTTATGTAATATAACTATTTTTATGTATTATCAAGTACATGAATGTAAACCAAACCAGCAATGGGGTTCTCTAAAAATGTAGAAGTGCAGGTCTTCAGAAATGGAGTTAGGGGGTTTTGCATCTGAACTCTTCAAATATAGTTTCTGATCTCCCGAAAAATCGGGAACTCATTCCCACTTTATCAGGAGGCAAACAACCAGTAAACCAAGGGAGGCTGGTCAACCATGCCGTTAGGGAAATGTAAATTGTTATGCTCTAGTCTTGTTCAGCAAAGTAGGGATACATTTCTTTTTTTTGTGATCAATTTTTTTATGATGTTTTTAATACATCACAGAGAAACAAAACAAACAAGACAACGATAATGGACAGCAAAAAGCACACAAAAAATGTTAATCTAAACAGCTCACCATAGTTGATGAGTAGAAGCAAGAAGTACAAGAGGATAGTAGAAGAGAATAAGAAGATGAAAAAGAACAAGGCATCATCCCAGCATCCTACTTATACAAGATGACCACTTATTGATGTTCTTCCTCAGAGCACCGTGCATACTGGCCACAGATTTTTCAAGTTTAGCCAGGTCTATGGCTGTATTAATCCAATGTTGCCGTGAACAAGCATGAGGAGTGTTCCATCTTTGTGCAATTATTTTTTTAGTGGCAGTTAGGGCTACCAAGAACCAGCGTTGCTGCATTAGGGAAATGTCCAGCTCACTAAAATCATTTAGGTGCTGTTTCCACGTAGCTGGATATTTTTATATGTGGATATTTTTTTCTCCTGATCGTATTGGTTTTGCATTGAATTTGGCCTTCCGTTTCCACGTAGCAGATATTTAAAATCCAGGTATAAAAAGCAGGAGAAAAAAATATCCTAGGGGGCTGAAACGCATTTGTTACAATGGAGGATTTTTTTGTATCCACATTGCGTTTACATCTAGCAGGAGAAAAAAATACCCTGCTACGTGGAAACAGCACCTAAGTAACAGAATTCTTGGGGAGCAACGGATGGTGCGGTTGGGGATGTAGGGATACAGTCCACTTTACTGTAGAAATATAAATTGAGCCACTGGTAAATGTGAACGTTAAGTGGGCACAAAAGAAAGGTTCTATATTCTGATGTGAGTGACAATCAAAGGGATATCTATAATTATGGCTTGGTTGATGAGCCATAGCAGAACTAATGCTACCAGCCTACATGACGACGCACCGTGTGTGATCATCCACAATATCTATAATTATTTTTACATGTGTGTGGGTGTAGAGACACTAAATAATAAGCTGCTTGTTTCCATGCCACTCCACTCCACTGCCCAACATGACATCATGACGACGATGCGTATGAATAACACACCGATGTGAACCGTCGGTAACACTTTATTTTAGGGATACATCTATTAGCACTAATACATACAATGTTAATGCCCGCATAAGTAACTTGTAAGGCATGTACTAAGCAAACGCTAAGGCCTACTAGGTCCTTACTAAGGTTAAATTGGTAATAAATCCCTTATTGTGCATGAAGAAGTCATTTGCGAATACATGCCTAACAAATGTTTGATTATGCTTAGTACATGCCTTACAAGTTACTTATACAGGGACACTGTATGTATTAGTGCTAATAGATGTATCCCTAAAATAAAGTGTTACCGAACCGTCTATTGTGTGTGTGCACCACCACCACTTTGCATTTTAACTCATGCTCTACAACACCCTGTGACAGGTTAGGGGTAAGTATTCAGAAATTATAGCACATATAAAAAAGGTACCTACCTGATTTGAAAGAGAGCTTGAAATGTGCAAAGAAATAAATGGTGTACAAGGACGATAACAGGACAGACAATGACGTTCCAAGCCACTTCTATTATTTGCCAACGTTTATTTTTGTCCTTCACATTGATGCCTCAACAACGTCAGGTAGAAAACCAAGGCAACAATAGATTAAATAAAAGTCTTGGGAAAACGAAAACACAACCTTGTCCACATTGAACAAGTTTAAGGATGCACAACGTTTACGCCTCTTTACGGATGACATCAATGTTACATAATATAACATTTTATTTCGTTCTCTGGATAGCCTGTATGAAAGACAACAGGACTAAACCTTTGTGACAACACACATACATACTGTAAACTTGGTCAGGGATTGTAAGCTATTGTGCCAATATTTCTGCAGTCCTTAAGAATTATGATACAACTGCCTCTTGGCCTAATAGTGACCTGTCGTGTAGTGATGAACAATGTGAGTTCCATCTGAACTCAAAGTCGGTAATTGCTTTTAGAAATGTCATTTTGACATGTAATACATTTTCTGCCAAAGCGCTGAAAACGTGTAAAATTCCCTTGTCACACTGCATGCATACAGGTACATTTTGACATATTCACTTATGGAAACGGCCCACTGTTCCAAATAGACCAAAACGTGCAGCTAAATGGAATTGCTTTCGTGTACGTACCCTTTTGACCCCCTCCCACCAGCAAATGCCAATGTATCCCCTGTCAATACATACAGTATGTATACAGGTCATACGTAGCCTATAGGTGTAAATACGTATGACTGCTTGAGAGGTTCACAAAGGTGCTAAGACCTTAAGGTCAAGGGTCAGCGGTCCACACTCATGAGGATTGAAACACTCTATACTCATCTCAGTAAAGTCGAGTTACTGGGTAATAGACTTTAAATATACAGAGTCGCCGACAGCTTTGACTGGGCCCGGAACATAGCGATCTGAAAGCACCTCCCAATATATAATGTAATGGGACCCCAATTCTGAGTCGGGCCCCCGGCTCTCCCTGGGCCCTGGACAACATACCCCTTTGCTACCCCCCCCCCCCCCACACACACACACATACACACACACACACACCCACCACCCCCCAACTTCCCTGTGTTATTAAATGTAGAGTGTGTGAGGTCAAAACATATTCTGTCACTGCCTGTAATGTATTCCACAAAATCTTTTCCTTTTTGCCTTGAAACACCTCATTTGAATCTGTCAGGTCAAGATGTTTTTCTGCCTGTAGTAAAAGATACCGTGGGGGAAAGGTAGCCTCGCGACGCCATCCTAATGTACTCCACCCAAAGATTTTGGCTCCGCACATCGTCTGGCAAAATCCTCGAGCTCGGTTCTCTCAGTGCTTAGCCAATCAGCAAGAAAGTGAAAGCGAAAGCCCATTGGGAAACTCCAACTCCCATTGTCATTGTGACACAGCACTCCACAGCACACAAGTGAACACTGCACACTGCACACAACGAAATTGCATTTATGCCTCACCCGTGCAAGGGGGCAGCCCTCAGTGGCGCCCCATGGGGAGCAGTGCGGTGGGACGGTACCATGCTCAGGGTACCTCAGTCATGGAGGAGGATGGGGGAGAGCACTGGTTGATTACTCCCCCCACCAACCTGGTGGGTCGGGAGTCGAACCGGCAACCTCTGGGATGCAAGTCTGACGCCCTAACCGCTCACCCATGACTGCAAACAGTTGAGAGTGATGACGCGGAACTCACCCGCGAGCTCCGTTACTGATTGGTTAAGGTAACTATATTCACACTTTCGTTTTGTTATTTGTTTGCTTTTGCGACACTGTATTGTAACAGGCATGCTAATAAAGCACATGTAATGGAGGCTAACTAGCACAGAGTTGGCGTGGAACGTTGTTAAACCTCCCTCCGATAGCCTCATACAGTCTCGTGCCGTTGGGCCGAGAGACTAGTCTCTTGGCCCAGCGGTATCGTACTGTGTCTCCCATTGCCGAACCGTTGTAGTTGACGAGGTCGCACGTTCGATCCCCGAGGGGGGTGAACAGGTGCAAGATGACCTCCGTCACAGTGGTGCCGTGACCCGGATGGGAGTGAGGTTTAAGGGGGAGAGTGTAATGGAGGCTAACTAGCACAGAGTTGGCGTGGAACGTTGTTAAACCTCCCTCCGATAGCCTCATACAGTCTCGTGCCGTTGGGCCGAGAGACTAGTCTCTTGGCCCAGCGGTATCGTACTGTGTCTCCCATTGCCGAACCGTTGTAGTTGACGAGGTCGCACGTTCGATCCCCGAGGGGGGTGAACAGGTGCAAGATGACCTCCGTCACAGTGGTGCCGTGACCCGGATGGGAGTGAGGTTTAAGGGGGAGAGTGTAATGGAGGCTAACTAGCACAGAGTTGGCGTGGAACGTTGTTAAACCTCCCTCCGATAGCCTCATACAGTCTCGTGCCGTTGGGCCGAGAGACTAGTCTCTTGGCCCAGCGGTATCGTACTGTGTCTCCCATTGCCGAACCGTTGTAGTTGACGAGGTCGCACGTTCGATCCCCGAGGGGGGTGAACAGGTGCAAGATGACCTCCGTCACACACAATATGGGTTTTAATTTGAGTTTGGATCTCCAATTAATTTAAATGATAGAGAAAGATCAGACCATCTACCACCCTCCATGGAGACGGATTCCTCATGGCTTTTGCCAGACTAATTGACGGAGTCAACAGTCGGCTTTTCGCCCAGGCTAGGGGAAAGGGCTTATGTGCCCCTTTTCACTCTGATTCGGCAGCAAGAGGTCCAAATTAAATTGTATAAGCTCATAACAACACATGTAACTGATTTTTAAGACCGTTGTTGTAGGCCCTATTTTATATTGCGTAATTCTATGCCACAGTTCCGTTATCCCACACGTTATGGTTCATACAATTTGTATACAAAGCACCTATGGTCACCTTTATATTGAACAAATTCATAGATCTACCAACAAAGATTTGTAGCATTGAATATATCCCTCAAATCAATACATGAATTCATTGCAACAGTTAAATATTTCCTTAAAAATGACAGTGGGCACAAATGCCTGACTGTGGCAATATTATATTAGGCCAATGTTCGACTCGATTGAGACCCTTTGTGCTAATATTGACCCATGCTAATAGCTCTGCCTAAAGGCAGACAGCATCCACTACTCCCCTGGCCAATCTGCCGCCACCCCCCCCCCCCCCCCCCTCCCCTCCGTAATGCAATACTGCACTGCCTATTGCACTTGAAAAGGGAGCTGAAAAGCTATTAGTCATCAGCTTAGCCAGGTCAAGCTGCCATGGATGAGCAGCTAGCACCTTTGATTTTTTTTTTTTTTTAAGTTCTCCAAAGCTCATTAACACATCTGCTCCCTCTGCTGGCCGAGGCGTACCCTTGCACGCTCCCGTTGGCAACCCCATTTGTCATTAGTCATCAAGCAGCAGCTGCCTGCAGTAGAACCATACACCTACTGTACCTGAGTACTCCACCGCTCGGCTCGTGGTTGATGACGTGGCTCAGTGTGAGCTGTCATGAGCTAGTATGTGACACCCAAACAATGTCAACTGCACATTCCAAAAACAGAGTGACACATTATTATGACAACCAGGGGTGTAGCAGCAAACGTTGGATCCTATGTACAATCAGCTCCAATGGACCCCCCCCATTCAGGCATATATTACTTTCATAAATCGGACTGTGTGTGGGCCCACTATATACACGGGACCCTGGTGACTCAGTCACACTTTACCACCCTGAACGACACCCTTGCTGACAACCGTCATGATCATCCATAAATCGTGCTGTATTGTAGAACAGCATTGTACATGCGGGTGCCCGCCCAATTGGGCTACTTTAGATGAGCGTCTGCGGGTAAAAATCAGAAAAATTGGCCGTTTGGCGTTTTTTTTTTTCAGCCGTTTCGGGCCCATAAAAGTCAATGTTTGTTGAATTTGTTGAATTTGGGCGGAATTTAGCGCATTTTGGCATTTTTTGAGAAGCTTTTGGGCGGGATTTGGTCAGACACATCTGGCAACACTGCCTTCCTCCTCCATGACAGTGGAAGAGAGGTGCACAGGCTACTGTTAACACAATATTCAGACTGGTACGGTCTGGTCAGGCCCTCTGTAATGTCACCTCACGACTTATACGCCTTAAGGCCTTAGGCGGGGGCACAACTGCAGCAGTTGGGCTTTTTATTTAGTGTGCAGAGCAAACTCTCTCTCTCTCCAGCTCTCTCTCTCTCTCTCTCTCTCTCTCTCTCTCTCTCTCTCTCTCTCTCACTCTCTCTCTCGCCACACTCCTGGAGCCAGAGTCGGAGTCGGGGCCCGTGGAGGCCTCTCCCGGCGGAGGGGCTGCCGTGTTTGTTTTGCGGGTGTGTGAATTAGAGGTGATTCGTTTGCTCAGTAATGACGTGGGAGAGGCCTAATTAGGCCAGTGTTGATGGGCGCCTTAATTAGTCTCTAGTGTCTTATGCTAATGAGACCTTGATTTGGTGTGCCCACCAAATATCTCGCTCTCTCTCTCTCAAGCTCCTTCACTTTCTCTCTCTCTCTCTCTCTCTCTCTCTCTCTCTCTCTCTCTCTCTCTCTCTCTCTCTCTCTCTCTCTCGCTCTCTCTCTCTCTCTCTAGCTTGCTTTGCTCTTCACACAGATGTGCTCACGCACAGACACTTACAGATGTACACAGTCACACACACACATACACACGCAGAGAAGTCCACAGTCTTTCGCTGTCTCAGAGAGAGAGAGAGAGAGAGAGAGAGAGAGAGAGAGAGAGAGAGAGAGAGAGAGAGAGAGAGAGAGAGAGAGAGAAACTCACACTCTCTTACTCTCTTACACGCTCCCTCAGGATCACATGAAAATACAGAGGGGGGAGAAAATGTATTATATAATCCAGAACAATTAGTCTAATGCTGCGTGGACCCACTGCGCCCCTGGACCCAGAAAAGGCCTTACAGAAGTTCATCTCTCGCCTCTCCTCCCCGCCCCTCCCCTCCCCTCCCATGCTATTCACGCACCATTAAATGCCAAGCAAGGCTAAAGGGGACTTTAACATTGGGAATCGCAGAATTATTAACATCCATACATTTATTCAAGCAGTGAAGTCACGTAACCAGCAGTACAGACCCATGTTACATCAGGCAAAGACATGAATAATGGTTTTTATTCATAATACATTATCATGATCTGTAAGTAATGGTAATGAGTTAAATGCAACATTCATAAGTTTTCGTATAGGCCTATATATGGAGATGAACATGTACTGTATGGAACATGTATGGTGCTTTTTTTCAGCATTTCAATAGTTGCTTTGACCATGATCAGCTTTCAGCTAACTCTTTTTAAGTTAAGTTATTCTAATACTATTAAACAGAATAAGAGAAAGGTAACATTTTACAGACTGACATTGGTTCTAAATCTACAAGCCATGTTTTTTTTCTTTCTTTTGGGTGAAGAGTGTCTTCTTTTCTTCCTTTTCCCTCTTCTTTTACTTCCTCTTGTCCTCTCCGTCTTTCTCCGTGGCCACTGCAGTAGAGGGCAGAAGATAAGAGAAAGAAGCACAGATTAGGCACGGGAGAGATCTCACAGATCAACAGTTTCTTTTTTTTAAGTATTTTTTGGGGGCTTTTCAGCCTTTATTGGTTTTTATGAGACAGGATAGTGAAGGAGAGACAGGAAGCGAGCTGGGAGAGAGAGATGGGGAAGGACCGGCAAAGGACCCGTACCGGGAATCGAACCCGGGTCGCCCAAGTGGTAAACGTGTGCCCTACCATATCAGCCACGGTAGGGCCAGATCAACAGTTTCTAAAGCAGTGGTTCTCAATCTTTTTTGAACAAACGCCCCCTTGACCTCATCATAAGCATATCAATGCCCCCTTTAGTATTGAAAAATAGAATAGACTAATGCAACCCCCCCCACCCCCAATGGGAACTAAACCACGCCCCCACTCAGCTGTATCCTTCTTAACGCCCCCCTAGAGCTTCCCAACACCCCCTGGGGGACTGTAGCACCCCCGTTGAGAAACGCTATTCTAAAGACTGTAGTAGCTCCTCCACCATCATCACTTAAGTCATTGTGACTCCTAAGACCTATGCGACAGTTCTAGTCTGTGAACGTAATAGTGTTCTTCTGCACTGCACATTAGGCAGCCATTTTACACCATTATTGCCTCATTGCCATTTTGACTTGTATGAAATGAACTCAACTTGAAAAAGAATGGTCGTCGCACACTCAGAACTTCATGTAGTTACATTCAATAAGACCAATGTTTCGGCTTACGCCTTCATCAGGTCAAGATGACTCTGATGAAGGCGTAAGCCGAAACGTTGGTCTTATTAAATGTAACTGCATGAAGTTCTGAGTGTGCGACGACCATTCTTTTTCAAGTTGAGTCTATTTGTCTGCCGTACGCACCTCAAAAGATGTGCTTTTACTGAAACCCGAAGAAAGATGCTTCAATACTTCTTTTTTTCCCATAAAGAGAAAATGTGTTCCTACACCAAAGACAGGACGATTATGACCGCATAGACAATCTGACTCGTGTTCTCGGCTGAGAATGTGGTTCAGCAGTGGTCTTGACGCGGCCAGATCACACCATCATTGCTGCATTGTCACTTTACGTAGTTTGATTAAAGTAATAAGAGAGTATGTTGCTTTACACTTAGCTGACGTTTTCATCGATAGCAACTTATTAACTTTAGTTATTTACAGGGTATCACACTCACACACACACACTTCAGAACCTGTCTCCCAACATGTCTGTGCACGCGTCGCCACTGCTTCCTAACCAGTCGTCCATGCCTGCCCCTAAAATATGACCCTAACCCAGTGATTCTCAAAGTGTGGTCCGGGGACCACTGGTGGTCTGCGACAGAGCTCAGGTGGTCCGCAAGGGGATTTCTACTTTTCCAAGACAAGCTAGCATTAGGCTGTATTTGTAACATAATTGCAGACCTTAGCATAGCTGAAGTCTTATTTTCATCACAATAAGACAGGCTTGTAATGTGAATCAAAAGTAAGTGATCTGCATCGAAATAAGCAGTGTCAAATTAGCACCCCTCAACTGTCAATTCAGTTGACAGGTGGTTCCTGAACATTTTTTGGGAGACAAAGTGGTCCTTGGTCTGAGAAAGTTTGAGAAACGCTGGCCTAACTAAGCAATATAGCTACAGTAAACCATACCTCGCACTTCCAGCCTGCACTCCACCTCGTCCTCTCCCAGGTCGTTGATGGCCTTGCAGGTGTACTTGCCCCCGTCGAACAGGCTGGGCTTACGGATGTTCAGCGTCAGGACACCCTGGTTGTTCTGCATGATGAACTTCGGGTCGCCGCCAATGATCATCTTGTTCTTCATCCACACGATCTTTGGCTGGTGAACACACAGATACGTACACACACGCAGACGCAGACGCAGACGCACGCAGGCACGCAGGCACACAGGCACAAACAAAGACAAAAATTACAGTATACCAGTATATCCAAGTCAATATATTGGGGCACATACAGTATTGGAGTATATATATGAAGCAAAATGGTGCATATCCGTCTTGGTACATCTTGGGAAATGGACATTTTTGTTTTGGGCATTCCATTACATTGCATTGCAAAATGCTATTTATATAGGTTTAAAAAGTATGTTCTCAAAATATTTGAATGGCAAGAATTCGCGGATGGATGATAGGACTTCTGAACAATCATTTCCAATAATAAAATGCAAAAGTCACAAATGGTGGATACACTATTTTGCAACAAAACTCTATATTTAAAGTTCTATTATTTCATCGGAGGGGGGTGGGTTTTGCTTTTTGCTTTCTTGGTCTTTGTTGTCTGTTGTTATATGTGGGTTACTCTTTGTGTTGTTATCTTCTATTTAAAAACAACTTTGAATGTACATAAATGTGTGATACTTTGAAATGCTTTTCACAATAAAAAAGACTTGAAATAAAAACTATACTCTTGCTATGAAGACATTATATACAGTAGGTACTATATGGCTGTCACTGCAGGCACCCTGATGCTGTAATGTGCTGTGATATACTGTAGTGCCTCAGACTGAAAGATCAGTCATGCTCCTCTCCTCTCCTCCTCCTCCATCTCCACAGACTAGAGGAGCAGCGTGATGTGATGGCTGCCATTGTCAAAAGCTAGTTCCCCATATAATGGAGCACCAGCTGTTTCGGCCCGCAGCCCCTCCTCAGCTCCTCAGCCTGGCATCACTGCACCGCACCGGCTCCCCCGGATCAATTCCAGCTAAAGTGTTTGATGGCGGGACCACGTACGGCGCAGCATCCAGCACGAGAGTAGAGGAGAGGAGAGGGGAGAGGAAAGGAGAGGAGAGGAGAGGAAAGGAGAGGAGAGGAGAGGAGAGGAGAGGGGAGAGGAAAGGAGAGGAGAGGAGAGGAGAGGAGGGGAGAGGAGAGGAGAGGAGGGGAGAGAGGAGAGGAGGAGTGGAGAGGAAAGGAGAGGAGAGGAGAGTAGAGGAGAGGAGAGGGGAGAGGAAAGGAGAGGAGGGGAGAGGAGAGGAGAGGAGAGGAGAGAAGAGGAGAGGAGAGGAGAGGAGAGGTGGTGAGAGGAGAGGAGAGGGGAGGGGAGAGGAGAGGGAGAGGAGGGGAGAGGAGAGGAGAGGAGAGGAGAGCAGAGGAGAGGAGAGGAGAGGAGAGGAGAGGAGAGGAGAGGAGAGGAGAGGAGACTAGAGGAGAGGAGAAGAAAGGAGGGGAGAGGAAATGAGAGGAGAGCAGAGGAGAGGAGGGGAGAGGAGAGGAGAGGAGGGGAGAGAGGAGAGGAGGAGTGGAGAGGAGAGGAGGAGAGGAGAGGAGTGGAGAGGAGTGGAGAGGAGAGGAGAGTAGTGGAGAGGAGAGGAGAGGAGAGGAGGAGAGGAGAGGAGAGGAGAGGAGAGGAGAGGAGAGGAGAGGAGGAGAGGAGAGGAGGATAGAGAGGAGGAGAGGAGGGGAGAGGAGGGGAGAGGAGAGGAGGGGAGAGGAGAGGAGAGGAGAGGAGAGGAGAGGAGAGCAGAGGAGAAGAGAGAGCTGCTATATGATGTACATGTAGCTATAGTTTCTGTGCATGTGTGTGTGTGGGTGTACATGCTTGCGTGCGTGCATGCGTTCGTTTGTGCATGGGCTCATTACAGTGTGTGTGTGCGTGCGTGCGTGCGTGCGTGCGTGCGTTCGTTCGTTCGTGCGTGCGTGCGTGCGTGCGTGCGTGCGTGCGTGCGTGCGTTCGTTCGTTCGTGCATGGGCTCATTACAGAGTGCCGGCATGTGTGATGGACGTGCTTGGCTCAGCATCAAGGGAGCGCGTGGTGTGCCTGCAGTCCCAGGGTCTAAAGCGGCGTACACACACATTACTAGCTTCTCGCTTGCTCGCCTACTCGCCACTCTTTCATGGAACGTTCGCTGAAAGTTCCCGTGGCTTTAACTGCCAATGTACAAGCGAGAAGGACCGATCTCTACTTTCCAATTGGTTACTCGCTTACTTGCCTCGCTCAAAGTTAAAATATTTTCATATTTTATTTTCAATATTATATCCGCCCACATTGCATCGCTTGTACAGTACTCGCCTACTCACCAGCTCGTCTCGCTGGAACACATTGATATTCTATTGACTTAATTCGCTGAGCGAGAAACTAGTAGCGATGTGTATGTACGGCCCTTAAGGGTTCTGGGGTCATGGCATCACTGGGTTTCCATTTTAACACACTTTTATCTGAGATGCAGTGAGGGCAACGCCTTGGCTGTTGCACCAAGTTCATAGATTCATAGAGCTTGGTGTGGCAAAGATCCCATAAATAGAAAAAAAAGATCTCAGAGGGGAATGATAGGATGTCTATGTTTATGTTACCTTGCTTTATGTTTATTTTTTATAGTTTTAAAAAAATATTTTCATTAAAAATCAAATCAAATCTTGACTTGATTTGAATTTTGCATGCAACTGCACAGTTAGAGTCCATTAGACTGATATTGATGGCACAACATTCGAAGGGTTTCGTTGTAAAACGGCGTATACCATTTTGTAGAATGTTGGGAAATGTATTGGGCATTCCATTGCATTGCACCAACATATTTGAATGGCAAGAATTCGAACATGGATGATAGGACGTCTGAACAATCATGTCCAATAATAAATTGCAAAAGTAAATAATGGTGGATACACCATTTTGCAACGAAACTCTTTATTAATTTCTTGTTCGTCCCCAAATTTTTGGACGAAGTCATACCCGAAGTCATATGCGGCAATTGGCAGATCGACTGCCATAAACACCACTACATGCTTTAAATGCAGTATGATGACCAGGCCCAGACCAACAATGACCTATTTATTCCCACTGCAATTAACACAACAGTGAATACGACCTTGGAAACAGCATAGTGTGGAGTGTGCCCTTTATTGAGTGGTATACAGAACTGGTGAACAAAGAACCTTTGCAGAGCAAGTACGTACCCTGGGAACGAAGTAGGTCCCTGGGAATGTAAGACAACCTTTTGTCGTGGTCCTATTCCTTTCCCACCCTATACATCTGGGCAGGGCCGGATTAATGCACAGGCTAGATATGGTTGCAGCCTTGGGGCCCCCACCTGCCAGGGGGGCCCTGACTGGTAAAAAAGTGAAACATGGCAGAATTGTGACTCAGTGCAATAGTGAAAAATGAATCTGTCATCTTGAGTACAGTTGGTAGTCATGTTATCTTTAATTCCTTGCTCTGAATTATGACACTGTCACTATGTAAATTTGCCAAAAAATTTGCCTTCCCCTGCAGGGCCCACAGCATCATGTAGCCCAGGGGCCCCAGGCCATCTTAATCCGGCCCTGCATCTGGGTGATAAAGGAGCCTTAGAAGGTTGTGTCCTGACAAAAGGACCCTGGGAAGATGTGAATGTCCATTGGCTGAATGTGTGGGCATAACAAGTGCAGTATTCACAGAGGTGTTTTTTTTTTTAATTATTTTTTAAATAGAGAGATCCATTCTATGGACGTCTGTGTTAAGTAAAAGTGACTGATTCCACATTTGGAAAAAATGGAGATGGGCAACTCTTGATAGATCTTGAACGATAGATCTTTGTGAGGATTTTTTTCTCTCTTCCTCTCGATATTGAGACATATCTTTTGAATCTAGAGCGGATGGACTCCAGGGTGTCATTTATTCCTTTGATTTGTGAGCAGTGATTTTTACAATAACCGCTAGTGGAAAGGAGTGAAAAGACACATGTTCAGAGTTAAATGTCTTTTTTTAACGGAAAATCTTTCTGGTTGTGACTTGTAAGGTTCTGTGTTTTTATTAGCCTGAGTTTCTGCAAAGGCACGAGGGGATTAGCGTGAAGCTATTTAAACATTCATGTAAACCTCCATGGCTAGATTTATATGCCCTACTTATAACTGTGTATAACTGAACCCTTAACCTTTCCCAGAGTACAGAAGTGTCTGATCCGCTGTACTGCTTTACTGAATGACTATATCCAATAAAGCCCGTCCAATAATGACATAATATTATTGAGAAAGGCAGTGATGTGTACATTGACACCCCTGTACAAGATAGAAACAAGAGAGATTGAGTCTTTTTAATCTTAAACAGACTAAAGATGAAATAATAGGCTTTCTTCTGTTCCTGTTGTTAACCAAGTCCTGTTTTTTTGTTTTTGTTTTTTTTAAACACATACACAAATTCTCATAAATCCCCCAACACTCGTCAAGGGCACCCGCGTCGTCAAGGGTACCCAACTTTAAAGGAGCACAATGAAGGATGACGACGTTTGCGCGGTGCCCGTGGAATGCCTGTCCCAAAATTTACGCCGTCATGTAAATATGGTGTTTAAATAAGCTCACTGTGAGAATGTTTTTCAAGCGATTTTTCGTATGAAAAGTGTTTCCCACGACACTCGTAGCGGACCGCTCTGTCTAAAGTTGCATTTGGGGTTCTCTGACAGCAGACCGTGAAAGTGGTCGTGAGAGTCATCGTTCACTTACTAATGACTCAAATAAGCATTGGCTGACTCGGGACAGTGATTAACTAAACTAATCCTACATAGAGCCCCTTTAACCGATGCACTATCCCATCACCCTACCCACACTCACCTTAGGGAAGCCTCGCACAGAACAACTGATGGCGGCGCTGTAGCCTGCAACGACACACCTGTCCACCAGGGGCTGGGTGAACTTGGGAGAATGAGTCATGTCCATTTCCTTGTAGGTTGGATTTTTTTGTGTCAACCCTGAGAGAAGAAGAGGGAAGAAGAAAGGATGATGATGATGATGATGATGATGATGATGATGATGATGATCATGATGATGATGATGATGATGATGATGATGATGATGATGATGATGATGATGACGATGACGATGATGATGATCATGATGATGATGAACAGCAAGAATTTAAAATGATTCCAATGTAGCACAAGGGAGCTACATTTTAAGCATTTGTTTTTGGAATTTTCAATTTGGAATCTCTCATTTAAAAGCTCTATTAAACTACCATGAATGAAAAAAAAAATCTCATTTGAACTCATGAGGTAACAACTACGTGAAGTCTTATCCTCCAGGCATCACCAGAAATCCGGCGGGATAGGAAACAGGAAAGTCTGAAATTGGCAGTGAGACACACACGCGAGGACCCAGGTCCATCTAATTCACACGTGTTAACCCTGCGCCTTTGAAGACAGAGTAATTGCACTGGCCTGCCCGGTAGGCCTGAGAGAGGGAGAGAGAGAGAGAGAGAGAAGAGAGAGAGAGAGAGAGAGAGAGAGAGAGAGAGAGAGAGAGAGAGAGTGTCTGAAGACTCAAGACTGAAGTCGGCCAGTGAGTCAGTCCACTTGTATCCAATGTTGACATTTTAAATGGCCAATTGAACAGGGGGAAGTAAGGGGGAGGTTAATCCGCTGTCATTCACTGAAACTGCAATGCGCCTCAACTCTAAAGGAGTGCATTGTTTGTCTCCACCATTTTGTGCTGGGGAAAAATAACAAGAGCAAGCTGTATCTTAGCTCATTGTTTGTACTACAGAGTCTATTCAATTTACAAAGAGGCTGTCTGCAAAGACAACCTTGTATGGTGCAGCAGCCACACTGTATGTAACCACAGTCTATTATGTACAGTAAGTAATACATGGGTAGATGACGGATAGGCAGCAAAAAACATTTTTTTCACAAAACATTGTTTATGAGGGAAAAAAGTATATGTCTACGTAGTGCAGCAATTAATCTTTCAAAAAATCCAAGTGGTCACAATGTTGGTCTATTCATTGATTATTTATTTACGTTGATAAAGCAATTTGCTGAAAATATGTCCTTTGGTGTGATGTTAAGAAATAAACATATTAAGTAATGTAGAAATGGCTTGATGGAGTTTTATGAACATTGTTACACTCTTCATATTTATTGCAATTTTTTAAAGTCTTAATTTAATGAGAAATTACCATTTAAGTATTTTTTTTCCCATTAGATGTGAGATTAATAGAAACCTTCGAGGAGAAACAGGGATATCTTTCTTTTAAATGTTCAAAATTGTCCGAATTTATACTAACTTTTCAGGGACGATAATTTGTTCTTCCCTAATGCAATATTCAGTGTTTATCAAACATATTGTTTAGCTCAAACAAATATTTGAGCGTTTAAAACATGTCACACCGTAGGACATTCATGTCACGCTAAAGGACAGAAATGCAAAACTGAGCCAGAAACAAATATATCAACATGATTATTTTGTCTTTTGATCATAATATAATGTTGTAGTCAATATGGACCTACACTTTACACTTTTAAGTCTTTGAATCGTCGATTATCAGCCTACTGTAACTCTTAATGACAGCCATGCGGTCATTAAATGTAACCTGCAGAGCTCATAAGACTCATACTGAAGTGTGACCTTGGCATGACCATCACACTTTTGTAGGTATGCTATGACACCATTGAACCTGTAGTGTGTAGTGGCCAGTGCCTGTGTGGTATCTCAAGCTGGACAGCACATTTATGCTGTATATTGAGCTCTCCACAGCATACTTTATTCATCTATACTCCTCTATATACTCTCTCACTGATCTTTCCTTCACTGTTACCGTTATATTTTATGGTTTCAAAGCACCATTAATGACATTTTATATATCATTTGACAGTACCTAAAATCAACAGCAAATATTCATCAACAATGCATCAAAGTATAAATTCCAAAAGTCAATAAAGGAATAAGTAATTTGAATACACAATATTTATCTAGTCAAACAACAAAACAACAAAATATGTACTACCAGTTGTTTTAAAAGCTATTTCTCAAATATCTAGTCCATTGGTGTGACCTGTTTGTCCTTTGGTGTGATACTACTTTTACCATCACACCATAGGACTTTTGAGCTTTTGAGTTAATTTAAAGCCATGTCGTTGCAACTGAAATACAATTTCACCTTTAGTAAGATGCATTTTCATACATCTACATAAGAAAAAAATATGAAAAATATACACTATTGTCAAAATGTATTTTATGGCTGTCACACCAAAGGACTACAAAACTAATACATCTTGTGGTAGCAAAACATAATTGATTGACTGAAGAACTCTGAGAGAAAAATCTCAAATCCACCCTTCCTATTGGCTTCTTAAGGGTCTAAAGTCACAATTTATGTACCGCTGGAGCTTCAACAATAGATATTTATCCACAGAATTAACCAAAAATATGATGTCACACCACAGGACATTGTTTTCTGCGACAAAGTTTCATAAGTCCATACGGTCTCAGAAAAACAGGAAAAAAATTCAAAGCATTGCCACTTGCTAAAATAGACACCTTGAAAAACATGCCAGGGTTGTTTAGACAAATGACTGAGCTTTGATTATTTATTTAAAAATCTTTTAATATGGAGAACCAGGCTTGCCTCAGTCACACCATAGGACAAATGTGACATTTGACTCAAAATTAAGTATACTTATTTAAGCTCTAGATTTATTACACATTACTTTTTCACAACAACGACATTAGTTTAATCATTTAAAGCATTGACAATTTTGAAAGCATGAATTTACTTAATTTTAAGAGCCTGCGACAGCGAAATTTACACGTCACGTCATCTACCCACATGTCACTCACGGGTTTTGCCAATGTGCATTGTTTACAATTATCACAAAAGTGTGCAATATCTATTTATTTATGTGTACAGGCTGTGGCGTAGCAGCAAATGTCCTCCATGTACAATCAGCTCCAATGGACCCCCCCTCCCCCCAGCCCCCCCACCCCAGTGATATACTGTATCTACATAAACCAGACACTGTGTGGGCCCCCTATACATAAGGCCCTGGTAACTCAATCACACTTTACCCCCCTGTGCAACACCCCTGTGTACAGGATTAACTATGTATCTATAGTGTTCAAATACAATTTGTAGTGAGAATAATGAATCCCTTGTACCTTCTTTGGAGATGACCGCGGTGTTCTTGCTGACGGCAGCGTCGTCGCTGAGGCCGACCAGGTTCTCGCTGAAGATGCGGAAGGAGTACTCATTCCCCATCACCAGGTCGGACACCGTGCAGTTGGGCCTGCGGTTGTGCTCGTAGACTGTAAACCACTCCTGGGGATGGAGGAGATAGTGGGGTGTGTAAAGGTTATCGCTTTATATTTAAAGGTACACTGTGCAGGAAATGGTCAAAAAAGGTACTGCAACTATGCTGCTCATTGAAACTGGGCTGCCTTTTGCCAAATTTGACCTTAACATGGAAGTTTACTAAGTAATAAACAAATATTTCCTAGTATGGTCCAAGTAGAGTCATTTTTGCAGCTAAAAATGGCTATTTTTGGAAATTCAAAATGGCGGACCATGGAGAAGATCCCCCTTTTCATGTATGAAAAGTGCAATTGTTTTTTTAATTTTTTTGAATTTTTTGAAAGGGCAGCATGAATTCTGGAAATAAACAACTAAAAATCTCACACAGTGTCCCTTTAAAGTGATACTTTACCATTTTTGGAAATAAGCTCATATTACACTTAGCCTCACAACGCCATCCTATGTACTCCACCCAAAGATTTTGGCTCCGCACATCGTCTGGCAAAAGCCTCGAGCTCGGTTTAGCCAATCAGCAAACAGTTGAGAGTGATGACGCGGAACTCACCCGCGAGCTCCGTTAATGATTGGTTAAGGTAACTATATTCACACTTTCGTTTTGTTATTTGTTTGCTTTTGCAACGCTATATCGTAACAGGCATGCTAATAAAGCACAATATGGGTTTTAATTTGAGTTTGGAACTCCAATTAATTTAAATGATAGAGTAAGATCAGACCATCTACCACCCTCCACGGAGACGGATTCCTCATGGCTTTTGCCAGGCTGATTGACGGAGTCAACAGTCGGCTTTTCGCCCAGGCTGTATTACACTTCCCCTCAAGTTAAATGATTGAGTTTTACCTTACTCCTGTACGTCTTTCCGTTTGCTGAGTATGGCAGTGCAAATTTTACCCCCAAGCTAGCAATTAACATTGAGTCCCATGAGACCAGCTAGCGGCTTGAAAGTACAGGAGAAAGGTAAAACTCAATCATTTAACTTAAGGGGAGGTGTATTATGAACTTATTTCCAAAAATGGTACAGTATCACTTTAAGGGTCATCTCTTTAGTGCTCCCACTAGCAGGGCGACTGACAGCTTTGGCCGGGCCTAGGACCAAGGCATTTTAAAGGGGCCCCCACATTCTATACATACAATACAATGAGGACCCAGTTGTTTGCCCCAACTGATCTGTTTGCATCCCACCCCCACACACCCTTTCCTGCTCAATAATAATATAATATTAATAATGCCAGAGAAAGGAAAGTATATGAAAGACTAGGCTTGACTGACTCTTAAAATCAACTGCTTGGCAATTTGAAACGTGAAACAGTTAATTATTTTAGTAAGGTCAAGTGGTCAGTGGGATTTACAGGACCAGATGTTGGTCATGCATTGTGGTTGAAATGTATCCAGTGGTCGAGGGGGGGGACGCTGTGGCACAGCGCGCTAAGCCCCACATTTGGGCTTACATTGCCCACGGGGACCTCGGTTCGAATCCATCCGGGGTCATTTCCCGACCCTGCCCCATCTTTCTCTCCCAGTCATTTCCTGTGTACTCTCACACTGTCCTATAATAATAATGGCTAAAGAGCCCCCCAAAAAAACATAATTAAAAAAAAAAAAAAAGTATCTGGTGGTGTGGTGGCAGACCTTGGTCTTGAGGTCAGCCTTCTGGATGGTGTATCCCAGGATGTCACAGTTGCCCGTGTCTTTAGGCGGCTGCCACTCCAGAGCCGCGTTGAAGCCCCACACATCAGTCACCATCACGGCCGTGGGAGGACCCGGCTTGTCTACGGGATACACAGAGAGAGAGGGGGGGGGGTGGAGTGTGAGACACTGTGTGTGTGGACACGCACGTGCGCATGCGTGTGTGTCTGTGTGTTTGGCTGAGGAAAAGAGAGAAAGGTAAAAACAGAGAGAGGGAGAGAGAGAGAAATAGACAGCAAGAGAACCAGAGTTCAGAACCTCTGTGTGTGTGTGTGTTTGTGTGTGTGTTTGTGTGTGTGTGTGTGTGTGTGTGTGTGTGTGTGTGTGTGTGTGTGTGTGTGTGTGTTTGTGTGTGTGTGTGTGTGTGTGTGTGTGTGTGTGTGTGTGTGTGTGTGTGTGTGTGTGTGTGCGTGCGTGTGCCTGTGCCTGTGCCTGTGCGTGTGCGTGTGCGTGTGCGTGTGCGTGTGCGTGTTTGCATGTGTGCATGCATGTACTGTATATTGGTGTGTGTGTGTGTGTGTTTGTGTGTGTTAGTGTGTTTTGTGTATGCACAAGTGAGCAAGAGCACTCGGTGTGTGTGCATAAATGTGTGCGTGTTATATTAGTTAAGATGAAAAACAAGAAAAACGATGAGAAAACCCATGGACATCTCAATGTCTAAACATGGATGGACCCGTGTGAGGTCGGTCGGGTGAATTCCGGGTGACACATAAACCGAGGAGGAGAAAAACGATGAGAGGAGATCAGAGCAGAAGAACATGAAAGTGTGCC
>NC_085858.1:45478396-45508396 GCF_034702125.1 Engraulis encrasicolus | reverse complement strand
AATGTGCTCTATAAAAATATTTACTTACTCTAATCATGGGTACTAACCTGCACTACATCTCATAGGTCCCCCTCTATTCTCTTCTGCTCTTTATCTGTTCTACATTACTTGTATACTGCTGTACTCTGCTGACCCCTTACTCTGTACTTGCTTAAATATCCTCTTTGTATGTCGCTTTGGTCAAAAGCGCCTGCTAAATGTAATGTATTGGAATATAATGTCAGTCAAAAACTCACTGGAGACATTGATAATGGACTAGGTCCGAAACGTCTGTTGCTCCAGCTTTTTCCGATGCCTTCTTTTGTAATTTTTCAGCTACAATACACATTTTGAACTTGAAAGCCTTGTGTGCGCCTCATCTCTTTTGACTGTCATAGTATCGCTACTTTTGGTGAGCAGTCGCACCAAGCAACACACGGTTCAAAGTTAAGGTGCAGACGCCAACCCTTTTGGTCTTTCTGTATGTAATAATATAATGTGCCATAATAACTCACCCACGATCTGGATGTCCATGCTGGCCTTGTCCTCCATGTTCTCTATCTGCACGCTCAGGGTGTACTTCCCAGAGTCCTTCCTCTCGGTGGAGCGGATGAAGAGGATGGTGTCCGCCTCGCTCGTACGCACGTGGACCACCTTGGGGTCCAGGGGCTCGCCATCTTTAGTCCAAGTCACATTTGGCCGGGGTTTGCCCTGTTTACAGACAGACAGACAAAGGGAGGAGGGGGGCGGGGGAGATGGGGGAGCGAGAGAGCGAGAGAGAGAGAGAGAGAGAGTGAGTGAGGGAGGGAGAGAGAGAGAGAGAGTGAGGGAGGGAGAGAGAGAGAGAGAGAGAGACAGATAAAGAGAGGGGGAGAGACAAAGAGAATGTGAGAGGGAGATGGAGAGGGAGAGTACAGAGAGATGCTGGTCAAAATGTCAACACTGTCTGTCTGGATGTCAGAGATCAGAAAAAAATCACTCAATAAATCAATCCATCATTCAAGTCTAATTGCCCCTTTGCTACATAATAGCAGTGCAATCAATATCAAAGCCAAAGCCAAAACACATGATTGGTAAAGCATGTACATCACTTGTAAAACTAAAAAAAAACATCTGACACGAATTTAAAACATGCATATCTTTTTGACGGGCCGGCAGCTGCTGTGCAATCAAATTTCCATGCCGCCGGCTAAGTCTACAGTAGGTCTTTAACAGAACACAAGCATGGAAGCATGTGAGATGTCAGGAGCCATTTGCCCGCCCGCGGCGCCTGACCTGGAAGGGAATGACAAGGTTGACGCTCTCGCCCACCCTCCGGACGAACTTGGTGCGGAGCTGCCGGGGGAGCCGGATCTTGGGGTGCTCTGCAGGAGGTGAGGAGGGGAAGATTCCAGTCAAGATTAAAGGGTTATGCCACTATTTTGGGGCTTAATGCAGTTAAAATCGTTGGCCTGGGTTTATATAGGTGGTAAACTGTCTTATTTTTCATGTAAGCCGTTGTCTTATTTTAAGACAAGTTAAAAGAGGGAGCATGTCGCTAAGCTAGTGAAAGTCAATGGATCCGTGTAGCATGTAGCAATGCTACATGGATGCATTGACTTTCACTAGCTTAGCGACATACTCCCTCTTTTAACTTGTCTTAAAACAAGACAACGCTTCACATGAAAAATAAGACACTTTACCACCTATATAAACCCCGGCCAACGCTTTTAACTGTATTAAGCCCCAAAATAGTGGCATACCCCTTTAAGATTCAAGAGTTTGTCATTGTCAATAAAGGCCAACAAAATTATAGGGATGCACCGATACGTGACAAGATTTTGCATTGTTTTGTGTAATAGCAGTATCGTTCCTGGTATCGGCAAGTGCTTGACGAGTACGAGTACGAGTATAATGAGCAGTATCGGGTGCCGATACCGATACCAGTATCGGTATCGGTGCATCACTACAAAATTGTGTTTGCAGTACATCACTCAGTAGTAGTAGTAGCAGCAGATGTCCAAGTAAAGTGCATTAGAGGTTAAAGTGACACCAGTGCTTGACTCCCTACTCTTTCATCCCACTTAAAGTGCAACAAAGATTTTAAAGTGCCAAAATGCCTGCGACCGTTGCCAGAATTGTGAGAGAATGTTCTCATCTGCAAATAAGCATTTACTGAACCAACGTGTAGATATGAAATGATTGAATTAGAACAAGCACTAACATTATTATAGTTTGGGCAGAGATGGAAAGTGAAGCTACAGTCACATATATACAGTGCTGTGCATATATGTTTGCCCCCTTACTGATTTTTTACTTTATTGTACTATTGGCACACTTATCATTTTCAGATTACCACACAAATGTAAACATTAAAAACATGTAAACATTAAAAAAGGATGACCCAAGCAAACATGAAATACAGTTTCTCAGTGATGATTTCATTTGTTGAGAGAATAATGCCATAAAACCTGCATCTTTGCAAAAACATACGCACGGCACTGTATATCCTCAAACAAAATGACCAGACAGAGAGCAATTAGTCTGACAGAGGCTATTTGGAGGGCTGAGGAATGTACAAGCTGCAGTTAAGGGTCATTAGAGTAAGTATATTCTTAATTCTCTTACTTGTTATGTTTCATTAGGCATGCAAAAATATTCAGCCTTTGTTTGAGGGAATATTTGACATAGCCCACAAGGATAGCGTGTGTGTGTGTGTGTGTGTGTGTGTGTGTGTGTGTGTGTGTGTGTGTGTGTGTGTGTGTGTGTGTGTGTGTGTGTGTGTGTGTGTGTGTGTGTGTGTGTGTGTGTGTGTGTGTGTGTGCGTGCTTGTGCGTGTGTACAGCATGTGTGTGTCTATGTGTGCGTCTGTGTGTGTGTGTGTGTGTGTGTGTGTGTGTGTGTGTGTGTGTGTGTGTGTGTGTGTACAGTATGTGTGTGTCTATGTGTGCGTCTATGTGTGTGTGTGTGTGTGTGTGTGTATGCGTCTTTGTACAGTACAGTATATCTAGTGTGTGTGTGTGTGCGTACAGTATGTGTGCATCTACTGTATGTGCAATGTGTAAGTGTGTAATCTTGTGTGATTGCAAGTGCGTGCACCATATGTGCGTTTCGTCTGTGTGTGTCGTGTACTGTAGACTACTCATTAACCCCTTAAGACGCGGCTTTATACATTTGTTGTTACCAGTATGGTAATGATGACCAAGTCGTGGTGCATTACTAAAGGATCTGTTTTGTGTCATAGTATTGTAGTGCTGTGGTAGTTACATTTCAATGACTATTAGAGCGTGCCACTGGAGGTACGGCGCGCATTAAGGGGCTACAGCGTGTGCTCACCCATGATCTCCCGAATGGTCACGGCCTGCTTCATCACAGCTGGGGGACTGCGTCCGGCGATGTTCACCGCAAACACCCGGAACAGCAGCTTCTCACCCGTAGGAAGGTTCCGGACTTTGTAGCTGCTCTTCTCCACTGGCGTGTCATTGGCCTGATGCCACTCAGTGTCTGCGGAGAGAATAAAATATACTGCATTTATATAGCGCCTTTCCACTCCTTCGAGCACTCAAAGTGCTTTACATTGCATGCCTCACATTCATCCATTCACACTCACATTCACACACACCAATGGCAGTGGTTGCCACGCAGTGTGCCACCTTGCCACCAGGAGTAACTTAGGGTTAAGTATCTTGCTCAAGGACACATCAATGGGGTCAGGCGGAGCAGGGCTCGAACCTGCAACTTTCTAGTTGCCGAACGGCTCCTCTACCACCTGAGCCACCACCACCTTATATGGTAAAAGTAGAGGCAGGGCTCTAAATTAACACCAGCCAACCGGCCAAATACTGGTGACATTTCAATTTGGCAGGCAGAAAAGAACAACTTACTAGCCACTTTGACCCATTAGTGAGTGTGTTTGGCTAGTAAGATTAACAAATACTGGCCATTTTGTTAAGTTAATTTAGAGCCCTGAGTAGAAGAGAGTAGAACCACCACAGAGGGGTAGAGGCAGGAGATGAAGGCAGGGAGTGGCCCGCCTCCCACTTCAAGGATGTGTCCACACTACTAGTCTACTTTCAGTAGACTACACTATTTTACCAAATAGTATTCGCTAACATGCCATTTGAACTTAGCTGCTAATTTACTTCACAGAGTAAAACTGTTATTATTATGAAAGCGTACAGACAGATCATTGATAAAACATCCTATCTTTAATGCAGAGGTAATAGTAGTTCATATTATTCTGTAGATGTTTTGCTTTTTACTTCCTAACAAGTCTACTTTTGTACAATCTCCAGTTTAGTGTGGAGCCTCGCGCACACATACAATATGGGATGTGTCTCTTTCTACTGTTGTGGCAGTGAGTCAGTGTCTAGGCTGTATCTCAGCATGTTATAGACATGACAGACAACAGGAATGTAACTTTTTAAAATTATTTTGTGGCCAAAAACCTAACTTAATTTGACTAATTAGTTGCTTTGTGTCAGTCAGTGGACTGAATATTGGGGTGCACTGAGACAGTGTTACTGGCAGTGTCAACAAAATGTGTCATGAAATTTCGGAAGCAGTCCACAATAACTTGGTCCCAATTAGAACACACAGTATAATGACACTACATGAGAGATGCTGAAAGCAAACATGAGCGTTTAATTAAGACTATTTTTGTAAAAAGGAGACACTGTCATGTTCATATAATTAACGTTTAGAGTTGATTCTCTGCTGCAATCTAATGAATACGGGAATATTTTTGGCAATGCTGCAGCGAGAAAAGGTGAGCCTCCTTATAGAATGCAATTGAACAAAATGTCCCCAACCTTTCTAGGTCAGAGGGCTACCAAGGGCTACCCGAGGGCTACTGAGAGCTACGCGAGGGCTACTTTTGTTCAAAATCCTCTACTGATGTCTTGATATCATTCCCAAATCACACTAGATTTAATTATAATTTGCTTATAAGATATAAGGAAATATTCTTTATAGGCTATAAAGAAATAATCTCATATTTGAATTAAGAAAAGTCAAGTCAAGTCAAGTTTTATTGTCAATTTCTTTACATGCACTGGTCATACAAAGAATTTGAAATTGCGTTTCTTGCTCTCCCATGCAGACATAGACTAATCTAGGTAAGGACATAGACAGTATAGACATAGACAGTACTCATACATGGACATAAGACAGTATGGACATAGACAGTGCTCATACAGACATTTAAAGTGCAAGACTGGACAACAGAAGACTTGTAGAGAACATACATTAAGAGGAGGTATTTTGTTGTGCTTTTTCTAAAAGTCCTTTATAGCGTTCTGACATAGTAATGGTAGCATTTGAAGAAAATAAATAATTAAAATAGGTTTATCAAATACACCAGCAGCAGTATGTGTGTGTGTGTGTGTGTGTTTGTGTGTGTTTGTGTGCGTGTGTGCGTGTGTGTGTATGTGTGTGTGTGTGTGTTTAGTGCAGGTAGAAAGTGCGGTGTGCGTCTGTGTGTCTGTGTGTCTGTGTATGTGTGTGTGTGTGTGTGTGTGTGTGTGTGTGTGTGTGTGTGTGTGTGTGTGTGTGTGTGTGTGTGTGTGTGTGTGTGTGTGTGTGTGTGTGTGTGTGTGTGTGTGTGTGTGTGTGTGTGTGTGTGAGTATGAGTTGTGTGTCAGTGTGTGTATGTTTGGGTTTAGTGCAGAAAAGCATTAACTGTGACTAAAATCTTGTAGTCACTGTTTATTAACATCCTTGGTGGACACCTCGGAAGCTCCTGGAGGGGAAGCTCAAGCGCCACGTTGGTGATGCCTGCAGTGCTGCCAGATTGCATTGGTTTCTATGGGCACAAAACATCATCAACCGCCAAATGGCAGATTTTTCCCGTTTTTATCCGCAGACAGCCATCCCAAGTAGCCCAATTGGGCGGGCAACCGCCCAATCTGGCAACACTGGATGCCTGCTTTAGACAACCAGAAGCTGCAGTATTTATTGCTGCTTGTATCAGTGCCGCTGTCTTGTGTCTCTTACCTCCTTCTTTGCACCACTCGATGATGTAGCCGTCGATGCCTCCGGCTCCCAGCCTCACTGGTTGCCTCCACTTCAGGGTGCAGGTGGAGTCAGTCACATCATCCACGGTCAGATGAGTGGGCTCACTGGTTGGTGCTTTAAAGGTCGGCAGATAAACAAACAAACGCAACAAGGGTTCCTTATCAATATTTATCTTCAATTACCAAAAAAAATGCATTTTGGGTAGTTTGTTGTTGCTGGTGCCAAATCCAGTGAATCGAGACTAGGACTTTCTGGAGGTCTCGGTCCAATTAATTTAGTGTGCACCCACAAGTTTGGTTTATGCCTTCTTCACACCAATGAAACCCTCCAAAACTAAGGGCTTATCATAATGCAGTATATCATAGCATATTACAAAGGTCCCCCTGGCTCCCCTGAAATCATCCACCAACAGACAAGTGGGTTTGTTCGTTGGTGCTTAAAAGGTCAACAAAACGAAAAGCGGCAAGGACAAGCCATGAGCACACTGCCAAAATCTAATCTACAACAGTCCCATTACACAGCACTTCTGCTGGTTTGAAAAAAAATTAGGATGTTTTATACACCTTTCCAGAACTATGAGAGAGAAGACCACAATTTGCAGGCCATAAAAAATGATGTGTGCGGGAGTGAGAAGGATACAAAGTTGAAAATTGATACTTAACCCTCTTAAGTCATTGCGTTGCTTCAATCAAGTTCAGCCAGTTTGGCATAAAAGCGTCAAGCTTGTGTTTCATAATCCCGACCGCATGCTTTGACACAAATCAGTGAAAGTACAGTAATGAGATGCACTGACTGGGTTAAGATGAGTCAGCATATTGCTTTAAAAAAAATCATTTTGGGGGCGTTTTATGCCTATTTTACTGGTCAGGACAGAGAGAAGATAGGAAATGGTTGGGGGAGAGAGGCAGACTAGGGTTGAGAAATGATCCAGGTCGGATTCCAACCTGGGTGGTCCTGGGCAATGCTGCCTATGATATAGAGCAGTGTTTCCCAACCTTTTTTGTCCTGCGTACCCCCTAAGCCATTTTGTCATATGATGAGTACCCCCTCGCCCTCACACATGCGCTGTTCCTCTTTCCCAATGTGACTACACTCAATATATTTGCTATTATTACATTTTTCCGCGTACCCCCTGAGGTGTGCTCGCGTACCCCTAGTGGTACACGTACCCCTGGTTGGGAAACACTGATATAGAGCAGGGATGTCAAACTCAGGCCCGGGGGCCAAATTTGGCCCGCGGAGCCATTTTATTTGGCCCGCGAGATCATTTCAAATGTGTATTACAGTTGGCCAATACACACCATTAATGTTTAGCGTAACACAACTTGAACATGAAATTTGCTGTGTCACAAGATGTGCAGAGTGCAGACACATTTGAACTGACATACAGTATATGATAGGAAAGAGTGTCTGTGAAATTGAACTATGAGTATGAGGTGCATGCATGCACAATTTTTTTCCATTTTTAAAAATAATTGCCGAGTTCGGCCCGCGACTTTGTTCCAGATTTAGATTTTGGCCCTCGGTCAATTTGAGTTTGACACCCCTGATATAGAGCATATTAGTGCAGTTTGCCATAGCTGTCATAGCGTGCTGACTTTTTTTAAATGTGCGCCGTGTAATATTTTTTGTCGTTTATTTCCAGAATTCATGCTGCCCATTCACAAATGTTGCCTTTTTCATGAATACTTACCACCACCACCAAATTCTAAGTATTCATTATGAGTGGGAAAATTGCACTTTTCATACATGAAAAGGGGGATATTCTCCCTGGTTCGCCATTTTTAATTTCCAGAAATAGACATTTTTAGCGGCAAAATTTACTGTACTTTGGTCATACTAGCTATATTGGTTTATTACTTAGTAAATATTCATGGAAAGATCAAATTTGGCAATAGGCAGCACAGTTTCAATGAGCAGCATAGTTGCAGTACCCAGTCTGGCCACATTCTAGACAGTGCACCTTTAACAGTATGCAGCCAAAGGACAGAAACTGAAAGTGTGAAATGGTAACCAACACCTACCAATCGGCATGAAAGGCTTGGAGGTAGCGCTAGGCTGCGAGACACCAATGCCATTGACGGCAAAAACTCTCATCTCGTAGCAAGTGCCCTCAATCATCTTCTTGGCCTCGTACGTGGTAGCCTCGTGGATGTCAAAGTTCAATTTGGTCCACCTCTGAGAGCCCTTCTTCTTCCTCTCCATCAGGTAACCTGGAAGTGACGTCATGAACAGAGGATGTGAAGTCAAAAACACTATCACTTCCATGATACAAATGATTATCTCAAAGTGAGGATTACTTCCCTCTGGAAAACTAGGTCCACAAGCCTACATCGCCTGAAATCCCTCCGAAAAAACAAAATCAGTTTTCGACCGACCAGGACAGTTACCACACGCAAAAAGCTGGTGCCAAGCAATATATAGAGGTTATGGAGGACGATATTCAAAAAAAGAAACATTAAATTGTCAAGAGGAAAGCTAATTAAAAGTAACTAAGTACTTTAACTCAAATTACATTTTTAAGTGAAGTACTTTTTACTTTTACTTGAGTAGATTTATAGATAGGTACTTTTACTTTTACTCAAGTAGGATTTAGGCAAAGTAAAGATACTTTTACTTGAGTACAAATTTACTGTACTCTTTCCACCTCTGGTGTCACTGGGTCATCAACTTGTAGTTGATGCTTGTAGAGCATGGATCCCAAGTCATCTACAGACCATACTTTGACCCTACAGTTGAGTACATGCCCACTCTCAGCATTGTGCTTGAACTAGTGCATGAATCACAAGTCATCTACAGGTCATACTTTGACACTACAGTAGAGTATGTGCGTGCCCACTCTCAGCATTGTGCTTGTAGTGCATGGATACCAAGCCATCTACAGACCATACCGTACGTTGACACTAAAGTAGAGTACGTGCCCACTCTCAGCATTGTGCTTGTAGTGCATGGATCCCAAGCCATCTACAGACCATACCGTACGTTGACACTACAGTTGAGTACGTGCCCACTCTCAGCATTGTGCTTCTGTGCATGGATCCCAAGTCATCTACAGACCATACTTTGACACTACAGTAGAGTACATGCCCACTCGTCTCTCAGCATTGTGCTTCTGTGCATGGATCCCAAGTCATCTACAGACCATACTTTGACACTATAGTAGAGTACATGCCCACTCGTCTCTCAGCATTGTGCTTCTGTGCATGGATCCTAAGTCATCTACAGACCATAATTTGACACTACAGTAGAGTACATGCCCACTCGTCTCTCAGCATTGTGCTTCTGTGCATGGATCCTAAGTCATCTACAGATCATACTTTGACACTACAGTAGAGTACATGCCCTCTCGTCTCTCAGCATTGTGCTTGTAGCACATGCATGACCTGACCTTTAATGGGCACTCCGCCATCAAATTTGGGGACCTCCCAAGTGATGGTCGCTGTGTCTTCCCCAACACCGATGCACTTGACATGCTCAGGGGGATCGGGAACATCTGTGGATCAAAAAAATACCAACGGAAGAAAGGATGATGTAGAAAGAGAGTAGTGGAGAGTGATTGATTGATTGGTTGATTGATTGGTTGATTGATTGATTGATTGATTGATTGATTGATTGATTGATTGATTGATTGATTGATTGATTGATTGATTGATTGATTGATTGATTGATTGATTGATTGATTGATTGATTGATTACATTTATTGCCATTTCAGTATCTATGGCTATATCATGGCCAATACAGATAGAAAAAAACACCACATCACATTTTCAAAACCAACAACAACCATATAATTGAAGAGATTAAATACGCTTCTTAGTAGTGGAGGGTGAAAAGAGTGAAGTGAAGTGCAGCGAGACCATAGCGAGAACACAGGAGAGTGATGTAAGCATGTAAAGATGATGGAAAGAGAGCGTGTAGTGTACTGTAGATTAGAAGAAGAAGTGCCAAGACGTTTTAATGAGATGGATGGAGATTAAAGAAAGGCTGCTAAAGAACATTCATCATTGATAGGAACAAAGAGGGAGAGAGGAGACAAAAAACCACAAGAGACTTTGAGAACAAAGAGATAGTTGGCTAGACCAGTGCATGGATAGAGAGAGAGGAGGGGGAGAGAGGATGGTGAAGGCAGTCAGAGGGCAGGAAGAGTGATTGAAAGAGTTTGAGAGAACGTGGGAAAGAAAAATAGACGGACTCATAAAAGGAAAGACAGAAATGGAGACAGAATGGGGAAAGCCAGTCAGTGGTTGTATGAGTTACCTACAAGAAAGAGAGAGGGAGACACAGAGACAGAGAGACAGATGCTGGATCTCAAATGGTGCACTTGTGCACTACAGTGTTCATGTTTCAGTGCCAATGGCCTATTAGTTAGTTACTGAAACATAGTGCCCGCAGTGCACAAGTGCGCCATTTGAGATGCAGCAAGAGGGAGAATGAGAAGAAGTAGAGTAAGAATGTCAGGGTAAGAATGAGTTGCTCACCGACGATCTTAACAGTGAGCTCGGCGTTGTCCTCTCCGGCCGGGTTGGTGACGGTGATGTTGTACACCCCCTCGTCTGACCTCTCCGCCCCCTCAATGACGAAGCTGCTCAGGGTCTTCCTGGTCTCCACGCGCACGCGGCCCTCCGCCGCCGTGATCTCCTGAACCAGCCCCAGGGACACAAGCACAAGCAGCATGCTGGTTTATACTATACATACATTCAGGGTCCTGAATTAACCTTTTTCACCACCAGCCAAAGATGTTAACCTTACTAGTCAAACACACACTCACTAATGGGTCAAAGTGGCTAGTAAGTTGGTCTTTTCTACCAATCAACCTGAAATGTCACCAGCATTTGACCTGTTGGCTGGTGTTAACTTACAGCCCTGCATACATTATCAGCCAGACTTTAGTCAAATGTAGTGCTTAAACTCCACATTACATTTCAATTTGTACTTTTGGCTGAATGGCCATACAGACAGAGAAGTAATGAAATTGATTATTTCATTTAATATTAAAGCTTCAGGTTCTTGGGCCTAAAATCGTACAGGACAGATCCTACTGTACATGATTTAAAAAGGACAGTCTATCATAGAATGAGCAGAACGAGAGATGGAAGAAACATAGTCAGTGGCGATCCTACACTGATTTGCACCCCTGGCGAAAGAGTGGTACCACCATGTCTCTTTATGAACAGAATTTGTGCATAAGACACTCTACTGAAGTCACAAGCATTCTATCCCTCAGGGAGAACTAATAACCATTTTTGCTTTGTTTTCACCCCACCAACACCATTGTGGCACAATTGAAATACAATCACAATCATCATTACTTATATTCTTTATGCACACATTTTTAGCCAGAGTTGAGCTGCTAGGCTACATGATTGAGAAAGGAAACATGTGGTAGTGCTCCTTCTGGTTAATATATCAATACATCTTGCCCGGGGGACCTTTATGGCCCACGATATCATTTTAATGTTATGCAGCAAGTGCAGGGGGATATCCTAGTTTGTGTTCATAGTACGGCCCTTCGAGATCTTTATAACATTTGAAGCGGCCTTTCAAATGAAAAGGGTTCCTCACTCCTGGATCCTTTCTAAGCCCTACGCTATGTACAGTACAGTACTGGACTAACAAGGACAAGGCCCCAGTGAGCTATTTTAAATGAATGGAGAAGCAAATGCTCTGTCTTTATTTTTGATGGGACTATAAAGCAGTGATTCTCAAACAAGTGTGGGAGTGCGACTAGGGGTATGTGAGAACATGGTAGGGGGTACAAGAAAAAATGCAATTATAAAGAGGTTAAGAGTTTGCAAATTAGCTATCTAGCTACAAACCTTTTATGTATTCACATCTGCAAGTTGTGTCATGGCCTTGCCATGTCATGTTTGTAATAATGTGCACTGCATTGTCCCTGCTAAATAAACTACAAATTAAATAAAATGTGTGGACCATCATATTGGAACAGAGGAAGATGTAGTGTAGAGAGCACAAGGGAGGGGGTACACAATTTTATAAAAGTTTGGGAAACACTGCTAGAGGGTCCCAGAGACCAATTTTCACAGATGCTCAGAGTACTAATAAACCATCTGTTGAATCCCTCTGTCTTGTTAGGGAATGGGCTTGAATTAAGGTTATAAAAGTGTGCCATGGACAAAAAGGAAAATTAAATGTCACAATGCCATTTCATTCTTAAATGTCCAGTATGTGTCAATGTAATGATGCACATTAGGGACAAAAACACCCAAGTGTCCTTCCATTTACATAATGTTTCAACCCATACTACTTCTGTTCACAATTCTGTCAATGCACTTAACACATCATTTATTGGATTGCTGTTATCTGTTATTTAGTTAACTGATGGTGAACTAAATCGACCAAAGGTCCCTCATCACTGACCACTGACCACTGCCCTTTTTTGCAATTGCGTCCAGCAAGTTACATTTTGAGGCCTATCAGGTATAAATGACAACTGGTTTCCACAGAAAACAGTTGAGCATTGCATTAAATGCATTGATGCATGAGGCACCTGCAGAAATGGGTGCTAAATGCCTAAGCCATTTTTGGGAAATAATACTTTCTGCTTATAAAAACCTAAATATCTCAGCCTCTGAAATACATAAAAACATGAGATAAGTTGCATTTAAACACTAAGATACTCATCTTACATTACAATATGTTAATTTAGCTCTAACATGCCAACATTAAATATATCTCAAATCTCATGAGCCTGAATGGAGCTCCAGGCACCAGGGTCAATGTTGCACAAAGCAACATCCAGCATCAAATGCATTGAGCAGAAGAGTTGGTAGAGTGCTACTAGTGTCCCTCAAAACCAACTGGTGCTCTTGGAAGGGGTTCAATGTTCAAAAAAGACTGAAGGGAAAAAAATCCTTGGTCCAGGCACTTCAGTTGGTTAATGTGGTAAAAAAAAAAAACTTTATTTGTAAATAAAGTTTGTTTTTTTACCACATTAACCAACTGAAGTGCCTGGACCAAGGATTTTTTTTCCTTCAGTCTTTTTTGATCAAACGCATTGAATTGAAGGTGTGTGGCGTCATGTGTTTGCAGGAGAGGATTGTGCACATCCCAGGAAAAGGTGCAGGACAAAGACTGACTTAAAAGGCCAGTCATGAAATAATAAAAGACAACAAAAAGGATTTTAAGTGCACAGACTTCTCACTTTGAAAACTACAATCTGGCGTCATGTGAACAAGGCCCATTGAAGTTCTATTAAGCATCTGATTTTTAGACTACATTTCCCATAAGTCCTTACCTCCGCTCCCTTCTTCCAGCACACCGTAGGCGCCGGGTCTCCAGAGATCTCCACGTCAAGGCGGAGCTTGTTGTTAGCGACAACAACGATGGTCTGCTTGTTGACATGCTTGCCGGTCGTGTCCAAGTGGATTTTGGGCGGCTCTGTTGGTGTGAGGCAAATGAATACGCATTCAGTGTTATTAAGCATCCTAAGATACAGCTGATGCCGAGATATGTTCATATTAATCCAAGTTTATGGGAGCATATTAATGTTGTATTTTCAACACTCACCTTGGCGAGGAACATAATCGATCTTGATTTCTATGAAAAACATGTAAAAGCACAAGGAAAGATGTATGAGTGAGCCTCAGTGAATTCAACCAGTCAAACATAGTACTGTCTTTGTTATTGTTTGTGATGGTATAATCTTTCCTGGTAATCTCCATACCCAAGAAGTTGAGTTTGGCGGAGAGGGAGAGAGCATAGCCATCCGGCACAAAGGTGTAATCTCCTGCGTCCTCTGGCTTCACGTCGTTGATTGTCAGCTTGTGAATCCTGCCGCAGCCACAATCACCCAGCCGTTACCACAGCAACCAAAAAACTCACACGACCTTGCGGTCATTTTGAGAGAGAGGGAGTAAAAAAAAAAAAAAGCAAAAGCGAGAGAGAAAAGGTGCTCTCTCGCATGGACCAGTCTCCCTGGAAACGACATTCTGAATAACCTGCATTTTCATTTTTGCCGAGATTATATAAACAAAAAAAGCAACCATCACCACCAGCCTTACGCACAGTATGTACTTGTTTGTCAGGAGGACTAAAGAACTGATTTATTGTAAACAGTAAAAAAAATGGGGTGTCGATATTTTAGAGTAAACTTAAATACAGGTAAAATATTTATAACACTGGAGCGTCAAATTACACTGCGTAGAGTAGAGTAGTGTTGAGTAGACTAGAGTAATGTTACACTGACTTAAAAGTAGAATTAGCCCTATTTTTGAGAGAGGCCAAATACTTCAACTTTAAACTCTTCAAAAGAGTTATATTAACAGTGCCATTTTTGCTGTGAAGGACTAGTGGTGGGTGCACTGCACTCTACCTTCCCGCGTGCGTCATCTTGAAACGGTTGTTGGCCTGCACCTCCACGCCGTCTTTGAACCACTTGCCGGTCACCTTGTCGTCCGACACCTCGCACTTGAAGACGGCCACCTCGGCAGCCTTCACCGTCAGGTCGGCGATGCTCTGCAGCACCTCCAGCTCCTTGTCTGAAAGACACAGGGGCCAACAGATACAGGCAGGGAGGCACAGCACACCGAGGGAGAGGTGGGGAGGGAGGGTGGAGGGGAGGAGGGGAGGCTAATATACTGGAAAGTGGTGTGACGTTGGTGGGGAGTTGTAGTGGCCAGTGTTGGGTGGGTTATTGTGGGTAGTGGTGGTGGTGGTGGTGGTGGAGGTGGTGGTGGTGAGACAATGTATGGTATACACTCATTGATTGTATACAGGGCTCTAAATTAACTCTTTTCATCACCTGCCATGGGTGAGCGGTTAGGGTGTCAGACTTGCATCCCAGAGGTTGCCGGTTCGACTCCCGACCCCGCCAGGTTGGTGGGGGGAGTAATCAACCAGTGCTCTCCCCCATCCTCCTCCATGACTGAGGTACCCTGAGCATGGTACCGTCCCACCGCACTGCTCCCCATGGGGCGCCACTGAGGGCTGCCCCCTTGCACGGGTGAGGCATAAATGCAATTTCGTTGTGTGCAGTGTTCACTTGTGTGCTGTGTCACAATGACAATGGGAGTTGGAGTTTCCCAATGGGCTTTCACGCTTTCACGCTTTCACGCTTTTTCAAAATGGCAAGTGGATGTTAATCTTACTAGCAAAATACACACTCACCAATGGGTCAAAGTGGCTAGTACGTAAGTTGATCTATTCTACCAGCCAAACTGAAATTTCACCAGCAATTGGCCGGTTGGCAGGTGTTAATTTAGAGCCCTGATTGTATACACACAGTACAGTATATGTGTCGTCATATCATACATTGGCTTATTATGGTGAAGAGGGGGTTGTTTCCTTCTCGTAAAAGTCCTCTGGCTCTAGTTTGAGGACTAACATGATAGATGTGGCTGGGAAACAAATCAAAGCCTTAATATCAAAAATGGAGGCGGCCTCCCTCACGCTGGCCTGCTGTGCCCACTGAAGTTGCTGAAGATAAGGGGTGCATCCCAATATGTGACCTTGCCTCCTCCACTTGCCTCCTCCACTTGCTTCTCGTCATGATGACATCACTGACAACAGCATTATATTTCAATATCTTGCAAAAGCTCAATTGTAAAGTCTTTTTCTCATTTGCAATTGGGATGGTGAATGAAAAACAGTCCCTCAAAAGTTGTTGTGGCGAGGCTGACAGCTGGGAAACTTTATCGTTTTCTCCACGGAGGAGGGGCCAGGAGGCGGGACGAGGAGACAAGCACAAGTGGAGGAGGCAGGGACACATATTGGGATGCACCCTAGATCTCTCTGGCTGGTATAACTAGCGGAGATCAGAATAGCCTTTGAATACACTGAGAGCCTCAGATGTACTGTATGGTATTTACAGTCTGTGGCACTGGGGTTTCACAAGCACAGAGCTGTGATATGCTGAGAAGGGGACCTTAGGACTTACTGTACAGCAATAAAGATGTCCTTTTGCTCTCTTTCCTTTTGATCACTGACCTGGCCCTTTTCTGAGATCTGGCCGGCTGCCTGGCTGTGAAGAACACTTCTCTCAAAGAATCGCTTACTAAAGGGCTGCTGAGATTGGCCAAATCTTGCCTGCCCTTGGATAAATGTATCGCTGTATGCGCTAACCCCTTTGGCTTTTTTTTTCTCTTTTTCAACAAACCCGGGCTGGCAACACAATGGTGTTTTATCTACAGTATATTTGAAGTGCTCCAAAGCTCCTCATCTGTTGTATTCTGATATCTGCTGCACAGGTGGAAATACACCTGAGGCAGCCGCCTTCAATCGGACATGGATAGAAGGAAAGCATAATACTGTACATGTCAAATTGGTACATAAATACTGTACATACATACATACATACATAAATAAATAAATAAATAAATAAATAAATAAATAAATAACTGCCCTGTTAGTTCCATCAAACTAGAGCTCTTGGAGTGCAAATATAGCTCAGACAGGACCTTCATTATTAAGGGATGAAAATATAGCTCAGTCAGGACCTTCATTATTAAGGGATGATCTCATTTCTACTTTCAACTTAATCCACACATCTGGAGTACAGTATCTGAATATGCATATTATTGATCACTGCTGTAGGTACAATTCCTGCCACTTCTCAACGCAGAGAAACTCATGACAAAGTTATGTGAACTGCTGAGTAACCCCAGTACAAAACTTATTATTAATTCTGTGTTTAGCAATTTATTGTTGAATATTGTGATTGATAATCCAAGGATTTTATGAGACGGTCCTTGGCCAAGGATTTTATGAGACGGTCCTTAAATTACATTTTAATTAATTTGTTTATTAATATTAATTAATTCATAATTAATTAAATTCCCAAAACGAGATTTTACCTTCAATTCCTGGTATAGCCGCATGAGGAGTAAATCCACACGCAGCTTCCCATACATTAACGTAACTTCAATTACATTACTGGTGCGTACCGTGTGAGAATTCCGATTCTCACGCGACTACCCCTACACTGCAGACAATTGCAAATGAAATCTATCCATCAATTTACAGCACAATTCATCAAAATACTGTTACATTTCTAGGCTTCCTTGCATCCATCCATCCATCCATCCATCCATCCATCCATAATAATACTTAAAACGTCCATGCAAAGCATTGTGTGCAGCAATCAATGATATGCTATCCAATTGTTGTAAGGAGATTAAGTTGAAAAGTCCATGGTATAAACTTCACAAATGTTAAAAGGGTTCTACTGTTCTACCACCGTTTTTTTGGTTTGCTTTCTACTGACTTGTTACTCCCAACACTGCTTTTGAGGAAACTAACAGAAAACAAAACGGGGAAATAAGATAAATACTTACATCCTCACAGCATTATAATGCACACAAAGGATCGACAGTATGGTACAGAACCGTACGGTACCTAATGCACAGTAATACCCAGGTCATGTTATGATATATGCAAAGATGTGTGCTGCAAACACAGTGATAATTTGATAATGTGTCCTAAAATGATCTTGAAGGCCCCAGGCCAAAGACAAGAAGTTACAGTACATGAAAAAGAAGCTGTACACTCTCCATATGGATATCTAATCAATGATAAAAGAGAGAAACATTATAAAGAGAGAAAGAGAAAAACATTAGGGCTTCCACACATAGGCTCCGACAAAGTGCTGAGCACTGCTCCGCAAAAGTTCGATTCCATTGTTTTCAATAGAACCCTGCACACTGGCGCTGATGTCCGCAGACATTCGCGGATGTCGGATAGCAATTAGAGACAAGTTCTATTTTGTCGTCGCCGCCCATTGACTCTCAATGCTATGTTCCTGTGAAATTGGGTTTGGGGGTCCGAACTACGTCGGAAGCAAAAGTGCGCCGCAGTGCTGTCGGAGCCAATGTGCGGCCGGCCTTATAGGCCTACACAGTATACACGTGAATGTGGAGAAAGACTAGCACTATGACGTAGGAATCTCACAGGTTTTGTCTTGTTTTCTTTACTCTACTACAACCTCTTTATTTTGCTTACCTGTGTACTATATATACAAACCTTACCTTGACAAGGAATGAACTGCTTGAGGCGAATAAAAAGGCTATGCATACAGTATGAGAACAACTATACCTTCATTGTACATATTACTCCAGGGCTGGACTTAAATCTGGCATAGAGGGCATTTTCCCAGTAGGCCGCTAGTCCTCACAGGCCAACGCTGTTTTTTTACCTTAGGGACCGGCCCTCAATTTAGAGGTGTTTACTGAAATGTGCGATATAATGTGTATTAGGTCTCTGAGTATGTTTTGGATTTGTGTATTTATGTAAGCTGTCAGACACCTTAATTCCCCACGGGATTAATAATAGTACTCTACTCTCTACTCTGCTCCACCATTGGTCCATCTTCAATATTGAAAGTGGACTGAGCCAATTACCATATAGTACAGCAGCAGCCTGTGTATCTGTGAGGGGCCGGTCCATGTACAAAAAAAGGGGGTCCGGAACAGTATACAGCAGCGGTTCCCAAAAAGGGACTTTGCATAAAAAACATGAAGTCCACAGCCAACAGCTAGTAGATGTATTTGCTGTCCAATGGATTTCTAGCAATATTAGAGGACAAACTATTCATGGTAAATCTAGCAATATTTATTAATAATAATAATAATAATAATAATAATAACTATATATACATATATATATATATATATATATATATATATATATTTCTTTTTTACATTTCTGAAAATAGGGGCCCATGGGGCTGCGGGGCCCACTGGGAAATGTCCACTATGCCAGATGGCCAGTCCAGCCCTGCTGAAAAAAAAATGTTATTTTGGTCCCAATGCAGCGCTGCATTACAGAATGCTATAGAGGAATGCGCAGTACCTTCCACCTCCAGGTCGGACTCGGAGTGGCCGCCGTTGGTGAAGACGGAGAAGAGGCCGATGTCGTCCTTCTCGGCCTCGCTTATTACGAGCGTGTGCTTCTTGCCATCCTTCTTCATGCGGTACCTGGTCAGGTCACGGGTTATCTCGATCCCATCCTTCATCCTGAGCCCAGCAGGTAATGGAATACAGGAGAGAGGGAGTACAGAGAGAGCGAGAGAGAGAGCGAGAGAGAGGGAGAGAGAGGGAGTACAGAGAGAGAGAGAGAGAGCGAGAGAGAGGGAGAAGGTGAGAGAAGCTGGGAGAAGGGGGGTTAGGGGGGACTCTGTTGAGGAGATATATGTATGTATCTAGCACAGCCTTATTTATGATGTGTATCTTATTTAAGGCGTGTATGTATATAGCGGGTACTGTACTGCCCTGTTCTGTACCTTCTTTAAATGGGATACCTGATTTATCATGCTCAGCCATTAGGTTTGCAGACATATGCAGTATGTTTTTACCCCTTTAAGATGCTAAGCTCAATTTTGTTTGACGTTTGTTTGTATGACAACGAGCAAGTTGTAATGTTAATGTAGCATGTAGCATGTTTCTTGTTGTTTTATTCACAGTTAACAGCAAATAACTGGTAGAGAGTGCAGTAAGAGTCAAAGCAGGGGTGTGGAACCTATGTCTTGGGAGCCATTTACGGCCCTTCAGTTTGTTTTATCCAGCCCCCGATAGAATTTTTTGTAAAGGAATGATTGAAATTACATTTGCAATACAATTAAGTTATATTCAGGGGACCTAGAGAAGGTGGGGACTGTTTTAAAGGTGTCTGCCTTCAAGATAGGCCTTACAGTAAGTGCAGGGGGAAATTCTGATTTGTGTTCATAGTAAAGCCCTTGGAGGACATTTACGGCCCTTGGAGAAATTTGAGGTGGCCCCTCGAATGAAAAAGGTTCCCCACCCCTGGTCTAAAGTGTGCTATATATGGATTTTTTTTTTTTTAATGTAGAGAAATCTAGACTGTATTGTATACATACCGTACAGCAAGGGCTCTAAATTATTATTTTTTAATCACCAGCCAAAATGACTAGTAGATGTTAATCTTAGGCTACTAGTCAAACACACACTCACTAATGGGTCAAAGTGGCCAGTAAGGTGGTCTTTTCTACCAGCCAAACTGAAACTTCATCAGCATTCGGACGGTTGGCTGCTGTTACTGTAATTTATTTAGCGTACTGCATATAGCACGTGTTGATTCACATGTACACTAAAAGAAGGGTGAGGACCCATGTTACTCCTCTATTTATTGAGTTGCACTGGTTACCGATCGCTGCCCGGATCAAGCACAAGGCATTGACCCTTGCCTACAAAACCATCACAGGAACGGCCCCAGCTTATCTGAAGGACCTACTAACGCCCTATGTTACTGGAAGAGAACTGCGCTCATCCAGCACAAGCCGTCTGGCTCTGCCATCCAGTCGCTCTAGGTACTCCCAGTCAAGATTGTTCTCCGTTGTGGTACCCAAGTGGTGGAACGGTCTCCCAGAGGCAGCAAGACTAAGCACATCTCTTGCAGCCTTCAAGAAACAACTGAAGACCTTCCTCTTTCGAGAGAATCTACTAGACTAATGCTTGAACTGGCCTTGCCCCAGGGCAGACTCCTGACATGATGTTTAGTTTAGTTAGTTTGTGTGTGTGTACTCATTACTTACTCTTTAGTTTAAAAAAAAAAAAAAAAAAAAAAACTAACCCATCTGCAACTGCACTTGTTGTTCTGTATATCTCCTGTGCACACTGTATTTGCTTGTGATGTTGGCTTGAATATGTCCTCTTTTGAAAGTCGCTTTGGTTATAAAGCGTCTGCCAAATGCAATGTAATGTAATGTAATGTAATGTAATGAGTGGTGATGGAGGAACACGATGATTGGTGTCTTTTAGAGACTAAGTGAAGGGCACCATTAACAGATGTACCTAACGCCAATTATAGTAAACTGCACAGGGGGGATAACAAGCAACACAAAGGTCAACATTTGTGCTTTATGTTGACTTTTTGACATTTCAATTCCTGGTCGCTGGTTGATTGATTTAATTGGATGGTTCCTGTGTGTTGTTTTTGTGATGTTGTTTTTTTGTTTTTTTTTTGCTTGAGTGACACATTGGCACAGTAGCTCATTTGTAGCCAGGTCGTGCCCTCCTAGTGACACAACAGCTTCAGAGTTGCTACCAGTCAGGTCAAGAGTCAATGCAAGTACTTTCTGAGTTCCCGCAAATACGGGACTCACTTTGTTGGGAAGCAAACAATTATTAGCAAGCCAAGGGAGGCTATTTGGGAAATGCTGTTTGGGAAATGTTAATTGTTATGCTCTTGGTCAGACCAAGTCTTGAAGAGATTTGAAAGTCGATGATAATCAGGCCTAGCACATTTGCCCACCATATGACATTGGCTCCCTCCTCAGAGACCTCGATCTCAAACTCCACCTTGTCCCCCACCACCACGTGCATGTCGTCCAGGGGTTTGGTGATAGTGACCGGTGGCTCTGGAGAAAGAAAAAAAAGAAAAACAAGACACCCAGGCGTACACAATTATCCATAACATAGCATACCATAACATAACCGTCCATAAGAAAAAAATCAATGCACAACACTCATAAGCTGTCCAAAAAAAAAAAAAAAGGAAACGCTACATTGTCGTGGAAAGACAACTTTGCTGATTAGGCTTGGAAGGGAGAGTCCAAAGGACCATGATTATGTACCGCGTAATGACAGTAATGAGACCAACGCCGCCATAGAAAAGAATAAAAAAGGCATGATTGCGACGATTCTGCTGATGAATATCGTGACCAGGGCTGGATTAACACACAGGCTAGATATGGCTGCAGTCTAGGGGCCCCCACCTCCCAGGGGGCCCTGATTGACTAAAAGTGAAAAATTGCAGAATTGTGACAGGATGCAATATTGAACAGATCATGTGTCTTATTGAGCACAGTTGGTAGACAAGTTATCATTAATTCCTAGCTTGTAATTATGACACTGTCTATGTAAATTTGTCAGGAAATTTGACTTCGGGGGGTCCCACAGCAACCTGCAGCCTAGGGGCCCCAGGCTGTGTTAATCCGGCCCTGATCGTGACTGTAGTGTAGTGATGATGTGTTGGGTTCTCTTCAATGTAGATGATTAAAATGAAGGCTGATGAAAAGAGATTGTTTTTGTCAGTATGTACTATACCCTTAACGAAGATCTCTGTGGAGCATTTTTCCTCTCCCACCACACATTCGTAGGCTGCGTCGTCGGAGAGGTTGCATTTGTTGATGGTCAGCTTCCGTATGCCTCCAATGCTCTCAAAAACGTACCTGGGAAATGAGGGGAAAACGGCAGAGAGTACACAATATATAGAGGGACCATATCCACACACACAGGCACGCACGCACGCACACACACACACACAATGAAGAGGGACCGTATCCACACACATGCACGCACAAAGACACAAGATGTTTCTCCTCTCTCTGTCTCTCTCTCTCTCTCTCTCTCTCACGCACGCACGCACACACTATCACAACACCCGGTCCACCAACACGACTACAAGGTACTGTACCAGTGGCGGAACAATTGTACATAGGGCCCTAGGGCAAAACACTTTATCGGGCCCCCTATATGACCTGACAAAATCACAATTGGGCCCCCACCACTAATGCAAGAGTGCCCTGGGCCCAGGGGCAAATGCCCTGTTCGCCCTCCCTATAGCTCCGGCCCTGTACTGTACGTACTTGGCTGAGGGCTTGATCTCCTGTCCGTTCTTCAGCCATTTGACTTGGGCGTTGGGGTCGGCCACCTCCACCATCAGCTGGATCCTCTTGCCCTTGTCCACTGAGTACAGGTCCTCTAGCTTCTTCAGGAACGCTGAAGGAAAGCAAACAAACAAACAAAAATGTGACAATGTATGTGTAGTGTAAATGTTTTCAATGTGTGAACATGGATATGGACCATAGGCTTTACGGGTAGCACTTTACAATAAGGGTACATGATGAATAATATCGGAATTATGTTGGAATTAATGTATGATTTATAGTGAATTAACACCTAACTTGTGTATGCGGTCATGTTTAATACACTAGTAATGAAAAGGGAGGCCTGGTTGGAATCATACAGTAATGACACTATTAACTAATTGGTATACTAATTGTGTATATCAAAGGTGAATTATGTATAAACACACCGTATGTATGAATGTATTCTTCAGAGTCTATGTACCCATTTGTGTGTGTGTGTGTGTGTTTGTGTGTGTGTGTGTGTGTGTGTGTGGGGGGGGGGGGGGGGGGGCGGGATCACTTGTTGTTCTGTATATCTCCTGTGTACTTTGTATTTGCTTGTGATGTTGGCTTGATTATGTCCTCTTTGGAAAGTCACTTTGGTTATAAAGCGTCTGCCAAATGCAATGTAATGTAATGTAATCTACCATCTATCTTATTGAACTGACATAGACATGCGTCCATTAATTAAAGAGGCAAATGTGTAGTACAAACAAACACAATGCGGTGTGATTAGTTCAGTTTGCCACACATTTGACTGAAATAACAGTAAAAGAACTCTACTACTAATAATAGTCGCTGTAACAGTAAGAACACCATTTACGATGAAACTCAGCCCTCCATAGGAACTTGCCTCATCTGCCTAAGTGCTTATTGGTAAAACTGGCTGTGCAGGGAGCTACTGTATCCAGGGAAGTTGACAAAGGGAGACAAAGGGGTCCGTTATCCAGGGCTCAGGGAGATGGGGGGCCCATAATTGGGTCCTCATTACATTGAATGTATTGGGGGAGATGACTTTGTCCTGGGCCCAGCCAAAGCTGTCAGCGGCCCTGACTGTATCTATTGCTCACCATCACTCTTCTTGGGCTCGAACTTCCTCATCTTCTTGAGCCTCTTGAGCATGCCCCGGAGGTCAGTGATGCCGTACTCGAAGGCGATCTTCTCATAGTCGCAGGGGTTAGCTGCCGACAGGATCGCCCACACATCCACCTCCTCCTTCACCTCCACCTTTACTTCTCTGAGGGAGGGGGATGGACACACGCAGAGAGAGAGAGAGGGAGGGAAGGAGGGAGAGAGAGAGAAAGACAGACAGACAGACAGACAGACAGATGGAGAGGGGGTGCACAAAGCAGATAGGCCATCGATACACTTGCTGCAGGATACGAATGTGCGGGCACGTTTCGTGCATGAACGCATTACCGTGTGTATTTCATGTCATTTTTGTGAGTGTTAGATACTGCACGTAACAGATGCATGCATTTGGTGCAATATTGTCAAAATCGCTGTGGGCAATCGTGAGAAAGACTGCACAGTTCCAAGCCAGTGTTTCCAGTGAAAACGATGATGGTGGCAATATTACAAGAGTGTAGCCTAGCGCAGCCAGACCCGTACAGCAAAAAGCTGGGAGCAAATTCAATTTGCGGTCGCTAGGGGCGTCTAGATTTCTAGGCTAACAAGAGTGTCCAATTGAGCCTGTCCAAAATCACAAACATTTGTACGATCATTCTTCCCCATTACACTTTGATAAAGGAGCGTGCAAATGTAGGAGCAGCAGCAGGATCATCTCCTCCTCGTCCAGAGAGTCCTTCTTTTTTATTTGTTTACTTACCGTTTGTGTTTCCAGTTCCTAGATCGCTCTCTGCCCCCTGGATGACACTGCCAGTAGTGTGTGTATTGGTCATGTGGTGTCGGTCCCACGCGATGGCGTGCATAATAATTTAAGGCTCACAGCAAGCGTATCGAGGGCCTTATGAACAATTTTCAGTTAACATTTGGTGTATTGATGATGGTGGTTTAATTGGACCATATGTCCAAAAATGAACACCGTCCTCTTAGCCTTAGGTCATCATTAGTGTTTAGTGCAACAAGCAGAATGCTGGTATTTCAAATAGGTTCAGATTATTGTGAAGACTTTGTTTTTTTTAGAATTTAGAGCATCTGCTGTGCTGAGCAACTGATGTTTTTTTGAAAGGCCGCCAGTTCAAATTTCACAACTAGCTTCATCAAAATACACATACAGCACAGATCCGCACATGTTTAATCTATGGTGTAGTTAAGTCTGCAAGATAAGAAGTAATGAGAAGTGATCCTTCACAATCCTTCACTATGAAAATTCCTGATCTTGAATACTTTCGCTTGACACTGACCTATTGCTTAAGGCGGCTACTAAAAATAGCAATTACATTCCCAAGCAAATCAGTCTTTTCACCAAATCCCAGATGGATTCTGCCTGGATCCCCTGTGATGGGGGACCAAAGAGGAGCCTGAACATTCGGTGGAGTGGGGTGAGGTGAAGTAGGTTTTGCTGTTCTAGTCCTGTAGTGTTGCCAGGGCCGGTTCTGGTCAATTTGGTGTCCTAGGCGAGCACCCCTCTTCGCTTTTGATGGAATTGGAATTTGGCATGTGTAAACATACTGTAGTTTCATACATCTGATAGAGCACAACTGATCTACTACCTACATACTGTATGTACTGAGTGCCTATATTAATAATAATTGCCAGTTTAAAGCTTAATGCTATATTTCACTGAATGGTCTAATTCTGCGGGACTTGGGCGCCCCCCCCAAGACATTTGGCGCCCTAGTCGACCGCCTGGTCTCCCTATGCCTAGCGCCGGCCCTGAGTGTTGCAATGCTGTGTGATGAAGTGGTGTCACCAAAACCCAAACCAAAACACTGACCTCCCATTAACATTCACTCACTGACCTTTTCTTTAGCAGCCCGCTGAAGTCCAGGTCACCTTCGTCCTCTCCTGCCTCTCCCCTGTGTGTGTGTGGAGAGAGAGAGAGAGAGAGATAGATAGAGAGAGAGAGAGAGAGAGAGAGAGAGAGAGAGAGAGAGAGAGAGAGAGAGAGAGAGAGAGAGAGAGAGAGAAGCAGAAGAAGAAAAAGAAGAAGAAGGAGGAGACGAAAAGAAAGCAAGTGTGTGTGGAGAGAGAGAGAGAGATAGAGAGAGAGAGAGAAGAAGAAGAAGAAGAAGAAGAAGGAGAAGGAGACGAAAAGAAAGCAAAAAAGGTAAGCTTCGGTCAAGGTGAGAAAAGGACCTTCCAAGACATTCCTATAGTTATCTCAATGCTGTAGTACTCTTTAAAAGCGATTCCAAATGATTACTGTGATACTTCAAAATGATAATTGAAAGAGTTCATTGATAGGATATTAGGACTCAACTCATCAAAGTAAGATAAAGACATTCAATAAGCACAATTTCTTTGATTTGGTCTTGATGTCAGCTTTATTATTCACTTTTACATTTCATCAAGCTTACCCATTTGTGGAGATATACTGTTCGTATTTTTCAGTGTTCGTCCAGCAGTATGATCAGAAAACGTGACTTACCAGCCAGTGCCGACCAACTAACCAAAACTGTCAACATGTCTGTGTTCCCGCTTCAGCGAAACACAACATGTGACTGACTACGGTGACAAACTGAGCCAATGTGTACGGAGAGACACACACACAGAGACAGACAGACAGACACATCATGGTAATGACAGCGATGAGGATGACGTGTCGTGACACCTTGCTGGTGTGAGGACAGGGCTGGACTGGCTATCTGGCATAGCAGGCATTTCAAGGTGGGCAAACCACCCTCGTGGGCCCCTATTTTCACAGATGTAAAAAAATAATACGTTTTTTTTTCTACATTTCTGAAAATAGGGGTCCACACGGGTGCATGGCGCACCATTGAGTCAGTTCTGCGCCACTAATTATGAGGGGCCCCTTTAAGCCAAAAGTGCCCAGGCCCTATTTCTCCCCCAGTCCAGCCCTGGTGTGAGGAGGACAGAGAATGAGGGCACAGCAGCAACACAGCTCTTGAAGACATGGGCACACAACATGTCTACGTATGTGACAAACGTCACTTGGACACATGCAAACAAGGCAGAAATGCATGACAAGCACACAAATATACATGGACAGTTGTAGGAGAAAACATCTCAAACAGAAACGTCGACACGTTTAAAGCAAGCAATATGTAAAATGATGACGGATGTGGACACTGAAATATGGAACACAAAAATGTGGCACATGGATGATGACACATATGGCTTGATTTACCAAATGTTTTACCACAATTTTTGTTCAGAAGCAAGCGTGTTCAAAAACAAAATGTTTGTCGGAAGTTGGTTTGGGTATATTTGACATGACATGGGTCAAAGGCGATTTTTTTGTGGGGAGGGACTCAGGCTACAGGTCACGCAACGGCATCTAATGCCCATAAATCAATTCATAATTAATGCTAGATATGCCGCAATGAATATGCTTCTTAGATAATCCAAACACAAAAAAAATCCATACAATAGAGGCAATGGCTGTTGCTGCCCCGCCCTCACAAGTGCTACTGCTGAAACGTCATTGACCCATGCAAGTCTAATGTGAAGGGCTTGGTCTGACAGCTTACAGTAGCTGTATACACGTCACATTAGACAACCCTCATAGACCAAACACGTTCCCTTTTTTGTTTTTCACCTTCGTTCCACTCTATTTCCCTACTAGCACTAAATATTCATCACCAAGCTAAAGAAGGACAATTAAGACAACTATAAGTCAAAACCCTGAGAATGGAAGGTATGATGGTGACTGAGATCTCCTCCATATCAGATGCCCAGCAGTCTACCTTCATCACCCATTCTCTCTCATTCCTCAACATCTCTCCCGTCATTGATTTGACCCTGTTATCGTCACAGCACAGTCCCTACCCTTGGACAGTACTACTCCACACATGCCATTGACACAGCTATAGAGGTAGACAACAACATCTACTAGACATAGGCTGTGTCTCTGCTCTTACCCCTCAGGTTTGGGTTTAGGGCTGATTGAACAAAAGAAGGAGATGGGATTTAAAATATGGCACCACAGATACAAGATACATCGCCAAGAGTTTTACCGGAGACAGACAGGGCCAGAAACAGTAGTAGACAGAGGCAGACAAACTTTGTTGAGAAATTCTAAATCCTACCAGGTAACGTATTTTTGTGCCTGTGCTATCAACACAGATGATTTAACCAACTACTAGGTCATCTACACTGTAAAACTGTGAAGGTATTTCCAAGAACCCTCAGGTGGTTCTTGGGAAACCCCAAGGTTCCCAGAGGAACCCCCAAGGTTGAACAACCTAAAAGTTCTTTGAAGAGCCCCAAGTTTCTTAGGCTTAGGTGTTCTTCCTCAGTGACAACCAAAGGGTAGCCTGGGTAAAAGTAGGAGCGGGAAAGGATCTGCATACTGCTTGCAAAAGATGCCTGAAGAAGCTCTATAATCGAAACGTTGCTCCAAATAAATTAAGTCTTTTTTTGCGAGAAGTGTGCAGATCCTTTCCCGCTCCTACATGTGACAGTTTTTTGATTTGGCACCTGCTGATGCTTTTCTGCTTTCCACTACACTCTAGCCTGGACGAAAGCCGATTGTTGATTCCATCAAACAGTCTGGACCAAGCTAAGAGGAATCTGTTTCCGTGGAGGGTGGGAGATGGTCTGACCTAACTCTGCAATTTAAATTCATCTGAGTTCCGAATTCAAATTTAAATTCAAATTGTGCTTTATTAGCATGACTGTTACGATACAGTGTTGCCAAAGATAAAAGTGTGAATAGCGTTACCATAACCAATCACTAACCGACTCCGCAGGTTAGTTCTGCATCACCACTCTCAACTGTTTGCTGATTGGCAGAACCATGAGCGAACTGAGCTAGGAGGGTTGGGCCAGACTATGTGCGGAGCCAAAATCTTTGGGTGGAAGTACATAGGATGGCGTCACCAGGCTAACCAAAGGGTTCCTCGAAGAACATTTAGGGGTTTTTCAGGGGGTTACATACCGCCATTCAGACATACCGCCATTCCGACATACCGCCATTCCGACATAAAATTTTTATTGTAGGAACCATTTTTCCTGCTTTCTCAAAGATCTCAGACCCTACATTTAAGGGCATTTGGACCGTGACAAAATTATACACTAATCCTGTAATAGCGCTGTTACTCTCTCCACTTTCCGCTCGTGTCGCAATATTGTTGCAAATGTCAATAGAGTTAGAACGTTGTTCACGCGCCTTTCAGTACTTGCAACAATGTTTAAATGACTTGGAAGGAGTCGGAATGGCACTCAAAAACTGTCAGAATGGCGGTATGTCGTAATGGCGGTTGCCCCCCTTTTCAGGGTGGAGCAACCCCTTAAAGTTCGCTAAGCCCCTATAGGTGCATCAGAGGCCAAATTATGTAGCCCAAGTGAGGTTGCGGGCCAAATGAGAGGTAAGTTAGATGTCTGGACAGAGAACAGACTTTCGCTTTTCTGTTTTCCCTTCTTATCAGTGTCTGTTATGAGACTGTTAGCATGAGATCTAACTGTCTGTAAATGCTTTGGAGAGATATGACCCGCTGAAGTTTTAGTGATCGAAAATCACACACATTTTTTTTATTTGTTCTGACCTCATGGCGGGCCGAATGTTTACCATGCCTGGGCCGGATTTGGCCCGTGGGCCTTTGTTTGGAGACCAAGGCTTTAGGGGTTCCGTCACAATGGGAACTGGGTGTTCTTGAAAGAACCTTGTAATATTTACAGTGAGATCAACTGGTTCAATTAACTGGCTGAAAAAATGTATGCAGTAGGACTTTTAGTTCCCGAACTTAGGATGTCCACCTCTGACAATACGTATAGGCCAGTTGCTGTACGTAGTAAGACATGCTATTGTTATGGTATTGTAACCATGGGCCATAATACCAACAACAATAACTACTCATTCACACAGAGAGCTCTGCCAGTTTGTGGCACTCCTGTCAGAGGTAGGCTACCTGACAGAGGCAGGCAGAGAGGAAGAGCGAGAGCCGGAGCGACAGGCAGGAGATGAACGACAAGATGAGGCGGACGAAAGGGGGAGATTTGAGGACCCAAAAACAGGAAGTCAAAGAGTCGATCTCCTGGGAAACTGTGTTTCGCAGACTGAGACGCTACCGAGAAAGATGCCAAAACATGCATAAACTGTGACCTAAAAAAAAGCCCTACATGCATTTTCCCCATGAGAAATACAACAAAGAAGAGTTCAGCCCCTGTGTTAACTTTCTCCATCAATCACTGGAAAGTTTATGGGTAAAAGATGCATCTACATCCTGACAAAATTTGCTCGTTGGATGTCAGCACAAAATACACAAAGTAACTGAACCACACACACTCGTGCACAGACATATACACACTCTATTTTTTTCCTTCCTCCTATCTCAGGCAG
>NC_085858.1:45470896-45473396 GCF_034702125.1 Engraulis encrasicolus | reverse complement strand
CACACTTAAAAAGCAACTCTGAAGGGAAAAAAAAACATCTCCCGCGTTTCTTAATTTAGAGAAGTGACAGAGGCAGCAAGTGACAGGGAGACAGGTGGACAAAGGTGGAGTTAGGGCCTCCGCACATAGGCTCCGACAGAATTCCGACCCCCAAACCCAATTTCACACAAACATAGCATTGATAGTCAATGGGCAGCTCCGACAAAATAGAGCCCTTCTCTAATCGCTAGCCGACATTGGCGAATGTCCGCGAACATCGGCGCCAGTGTGCGGGGTTCTATTGAAAACAATGGAATCGAACTTTTGCGGTGCAGCGCTCAGCACTTTGTCGGAGCCGATGTGCGGAGGCCCTGAGTCTGACAGTAACAGTCAGTCCAGAACAGTATTTCAGCATTATTAATAGACAGACTCTGTCTCTCTCTTTAAGGTATTCAGTTTGAGGGGGAGGGAAAAATCTTTCTTTTGGATGATGTGGTGGGTTTTTTGGAAGCTGGGATGTCTGGACTGCAAAAACATCCTCAGCGTTACTCTGATAGACTGGTGCGCTCAAGGTTACTCGCTCAGACAGAAATGTCAGGGGGAGGCTTCTTTGCTGCAGAACACCAAGTTATGCCACTGCCTTTCAAGCAACATGAGGGCTTTTTTTTCAAACTTAAAATAACGTCTCCAAAATTATTTCAGCGGTCCAATGACTTGATGTCAATGTCGAAGGGTATTATTTCTGCATTTGCTTTGCTGCTCTCCATAGACTACTGTAACGGCACTAACCAAGACTGGAGGAACAGGACACCTGTCTGTAGCTTAAGGTGCCATTTCCATGTAGCAGGATATTTTCATATGTGGGTATTTTTTTCTCCTGTTCAGGTGGAAACGCTACATGGGGATAAAAATAAAAACTCCATTGTAACAGGTGCATTTTAGCCCCCTGTCTGGGATCTTTTTAAAGCACGATTTTTGATATGTGGGTTTTAAAAAATCTGCTTACGTAGAAACGGAAGGCAGAAACCAATGTAACCAGGAGAAAAAAATATCCACACTTAAAAATATCCTGCTACATGGAAACAGCTCTTGAATGAGTGACAGTTCAGCCTCAAATGGCCAATGACAACCAGACTTTCATTCTGACCACACGTGCTTGAATTTTTTTTTTTACAAAAATCTCAACACATGTGACTTACAATTTTCAGCAAACACTTTACAATAAGGGATGCATAAAAGCATTATAAAGAATGTAAACAATTAAATAATGGTGAACAAAGCATTAAGACATTTCTGTAAATGAGTGGGAAATTTTATTTTAATATTTTATATCTATTAAGCATTTACAATTTGTTTTCACATGAATAATAAATACTCTGTTAAAAGGTTTGTAAAATCTTGAGCATATTATTTGTAAATATTTTATAAAGCATTAATAAAATGTATTAAATAATAAAAAAACACTTGTTGATGTTTTGTTCATCATTAGCTAATAATTTATTAAGTGTTCATAATATGAGCCAAAAAATATATATTTTTTTACATTTCTGAAAATATGGGCCCACAAGGGTGCGGGGCCCACCTGGAAATGCCTGCCCTGCCAGATGGCCAGTACAGCCTTGCCTGTTTGTCTGTCTGCCTACCAAGGAAGTCGTAGGTCTCCTTAAACGGTATGTGTTTGTCTGCCTACCTTGGAGCTGCGGTCGTAGGCCTCCTTAAACTGTATGTGCTTGCCGGCCTTGCTGCCTAGGTCCATCCACTTCCCCTTCATCCACTTGATGTTGGGCTTCCGCAGCATGCTGGACGAGTCCACTTTGGCCACGAAGGTCACGTCCTTCCCTGTTATCAGTAGTCAGTCACCCATACACATACACACATACCAGGTACTCAGCCTCTATCACTCTCTCAGCCTCCCGGGGTTGCCTCTTCAGATTTTTCTCTGTTTATTCGCCAACAAACGTTTCACACGCTGAAGAAGGGCTCTGCCCGAAACGTTTGTAGGCGAATAAACAGAGAAAAAATCGGAAGAGTGCTGTCCTTCGCTTTTTTCATTCATCAATATATTTTGTGAGATTCAGCACTCAGTTATAATCTGTATTAACTAGTACAGGCGATAGTGTGAGCATGTCCTTCCCTGTCATCAGTCAGTCACCCATACATACACACATACAGTACCAGGTACTACTCAACCTCCATCACTCTCTCAGCCTGCCCTGTCAGCCAGCCACACTCAGCTCAGCAGAGATGAGTTAGAGATTTATGGTTCGATTATGAGTCTATGCAACTGGGATGATAAAGCGGTGAACTGTTGTCTGTGTGTGTGTGTGTGTGTGTGTGTGTGTGTGTGTGTGTGTGTGTGTGTGTGTGTGTGTGTGTGTGTGTGTGTGTGTGTGTGTGTGTGTGTGTGTGTGTGTGTGTGTGTGTGTGTATGCGTGTGTGTGCGTGTGCGTGTGCGTGTGCGTGTGCGTGTACGTGTGCCCACAGCAGTATTTTGATACATTGTCTGTTTTATCATGTACAG
>NC_085858.1:45448396-45465896 GCF_034702125.1 Engraulis encrasicolus | reverse complement strand
ATTATTAGATGCTCTGGTGATTTGTGGTGAGGGCTAAATAAACATAATAAGCATTTAAAAATAAGCATAAAAATAAACTTCAAATAAAAATGAAATGAAATGAAGATCATACATTTACTAAATAAATCCAAAGCTATCACCTTCATAGCCTTTCTTCGTATACTTACCATAGAGCTATAGAGCTTGAAAGCGTAGTTCCGCGTTCACAGGACCTTAGCCGACCATCTAACAGCACGGTAGCGAATAAATAACTTCTGATATGCACTGGGTAATAAATATGCTGCTTTAGGAACTTAATTTAGATTATTCATGCAAAAGCATAGATATTTTGTTACTAGGCCGAAAAATGTGAAAAAACACACTGTTAAATCGTTTGGTGTTTGGTACGAAAAATTATTTAAAACTATCAGAAACAACATGTGTGAAGCCTGCGGCACAATTCAAAGGGGATCAAAATATCATTTTAATCCCGCCATTGGATTACATGCTAAATGTTTCCAAACAAAAACGCAGTGAGGTCCCATAATGAAATCGGAGGATATGGCATCACTTTCAAGCTCTATTCCTTCGCTGTTACAGTAGAGACTATCTGATTTACCATCACATCCCATGATTGGCCCACGTCATGAAGGCCTAAGTGTTTCCCACTAGCCCTCGCATACTCAAAACTTCCAACTACATCTGAATCTACTGTGATGACCTTCACCAGAGCATAGTTCATAAGCAACAAAGCACATTATTTGCTTGTCATTGTTTGTTTGTTTGGTTTTTTTTCCAGTCAGAACCCCTGTGGTGGACACAGCAGATAAATAAATAAATAAATAAATAAACAAAAGGTCCAACAGGGACAGTGACCGAGGGACAGAAGAGGACAGGACAGGACAAGCACTCAGGCATGGACCCACACACAGAGAGGGACACACACACACGGACACGTGCACGTACAGTAGCAGCAACGCCATATGATGGCATGGACCATCATCACACAGGAACCGAGCCAATGCGGGGTGGCAGGGAGGGAGGGTGCTGAGTGAGTCTGGGGGGGTATGAGAGGGGGTAAAGGGGTGGGACAGTGTGTGTATTGTTTCTGTCTCTTACCATCTGTGCCCTCACTTTGCTCTGGGGGTGAACAGAAACAATAAGGGGAAGAGTCGAGTTAGAGAGGCAGACACATACAGAGAGAGGGAGAGAGAGAGAGACGAAGAGGAAGAGGAAGGGTGGGAGAGGAGAGAGGTTAACGCGACAGACTGACGAGACAGATGTCAGACAGCAGACAGCGAAGGCTGAAAAGGAAAAAAAGGTTACGCGAGAATGTGGACATAAAGGGAGGCGCAGCCTAAAGAGAGAGATGGAGGGGGGGCACAGAGAGGAGACTAGACGGACTAAGGAGAGGAGAGGAGAGAGGACACCTCTGTCAAGTATCACCTGTTAGCAGGGCCGGACTGGCTATCTGGCATAGCGGGCATTTCTCGGTGGGCCTCGCACCCTCGCCTCGTGGGCCCCTATTTTCAGAAAAAGTTTTTTTTAACATTTCTGAAAATAGGGGCCAACGAGGGTGCGAGGCCCACCGGTGAGTCAGTTCTGTGCCGCTAATTATGAAAGGCCCCTTTAAGCCAAACGTGCCCGGGCACTATGTCTCTCCCCAGGCCAGCCCTGCCTGCTTGCTCTCTCTGCAGAATCGCAACTAGGTAGTGACATTAAGCAGCACAAAGGAATGCTTCACGTACCGCACAGCATGATTACCCCATGCATGTCGAGCATAATGCCCCAACACAAATGGGGACATCACAGAACATATGGGAGCCTAATGAAACACTTTCCCCGTTTCCTGGTAATGGTTAACCATGTGTCCCTGGCCACCCACACAAACTAAAAGCAGCCGTTCCATAGTGCCAGGCATGCAGGGGTGTCGTACAGGGAGGGGTAAAGTATGACTGAGTCACCAGGGCCCCATGTATATATAGGGGGCCCACACAGAGTCTGATTTATGTAGATATAGTACTGTATGTGATGGGGGGGGGGGGTCCATTGGAGCTGCTTGTACATAGGGCCAAAAATGTGCTGCTACTCCCCTGCAGGCATGCACAGGATGTGCACTGTAATGGCCAATTGGGGTTTTATTCGCCGTTTTCTTCCACAAGTGACAAATCTCCTAGACGAGCATAGCCATACGACATACAATACTAATTTTAAAAGATGAACGTGGCTTTTGTTTTTTACCTGAACAGGTTTTTGGTAAGCTAAATGACAACAGGAACAACGCTGTCGAAGTCTAATTTTGTTGCGCTAAAGAATGCTGCAGTCATACATAATTCAATAAGATGATCATGTTGGCTCACTCGTTGAGAAAAAAACATGTTTGCTTCAATTCATTTAGTACACTATGTGCTGTCCATGTGGTCAAATTGACAATAATGTTGATTTTGACTTTCAAGGGGAAATGGGGCTATTTATCATACATTAGTGTCGAAAAGCCTTATCGGTGTGAGCATACATCGATCTACAAACCATTAACTGGCCTGAAAACTCTTTAGAGTCCTCTTATTATTGTAATATTTGCACTTATTATTGCTAAGCATTTTTTTAAGTATGTTTTTGGGGCTTTATTATGACAGGACAGTGTGAGAGGAGACAGGAAACAAACAAGGGGAGAGATATGGGGGTAGGGCTGGGAAATGACCCCGTCCGGACTCAAACCGGGGTCCCCGTGGGCATGCAAGCCCAAGTGTGGGGCGCTTAGCGCGCTGCGCCACAGTGCCCCGTATTATTGCTAAGCTTTCAGGAAACTACAATATGTGCTACTTGACAAAGGTATGGAATGTACAGCAAAAGAAAACATTTTCACTCTCAAAAATATAGGCCACAAATATATACGAATACATGCAAACACACATACACAGCGTACAGAAGCACAATGCCCATTGTGCCCTGCTGCATGGTTGCATACCACAACACAAATCACATCTACACATCTAGAAATACACATGTAAACACGGTCAAATAGACACACAGCACAAAACAGTTCTTCATCATTGTGCTCTGTGTGTTAGTCTCACCCTTCGTGACAGGTTTTGTGCCTGATTAAGAGAAGGGAAAAAAACACTTTAGCTTTTGGCCGTCAAAACAGTATATCATCAACCTTGGGGGGGGGAAGAAATGTATATTAACTTGCATCATTAAACTCATTCAAATTCTTTGCTGCTAGAAGAATCGGAATACACATTTAGACATTTACAATGTTGTGTCCCACATGCTCACACAAACTATAGAGTAAGTGTGTAGGCCGACATGAATATGCAATAATTCAGATGAGCGTACTCTATCTCACTCCCTCTTTTCCTCACCACGGTTTCTCACTCGTAAACACATACACACACACACACACACACACACACACACACACACGCGCGCACACACACACACACACACAGAGAGAGAGAGACAGACAGACAGACACTCTCTCTTTCTCTCTCTCTCTCTCTACACACATGCGCGCACGCACGCACGCACATACACACACACGCACACGCACACGCACACGCACACGCACACGCACACACACACACACACACACACGCACACGCACACGCACACACACATACACACACACACACGCATCGAGTAGAGCAGTGCAGCCTGCAGCCTCAGGAGGCTTTGGCTCTGCTGTGGAATGTTGACAGACTGATAATGTCTACATTTCACATTCAGGGATATTTTTAGCAATTAATAGATACAAAATATTAATAGATATAATATATTCAGTGTACAATAATGCTCTCTGGTTCTCCTCAAATCTCTCTCTTTGAATCTCTCCCTTTCTCTCTCTCTCTCTCTCTTTCCCTCTGTTTCTCTGGGCTCATCTAGATCAGTAGTACAGAGAGAGAGAGAGAGAGAGAGAGAGAGAGAGAGAGAGAGAGAGAGAGAGAGAGAGAGAGAGAGAGAGAGAGAGAGAGAGAGAGAGAGAGAGAGTGGGAGAGAGGAATACACGCACACACATGTACTACAAACACACATACACGCACACAGACACACATACACGCACGTATGAAAGCACGCACGCACACACAGTTTTGAAAAAATGAAGGGACCACTGGATAGTAGGTCTTTGCATGGTCAGGTTTTAGTCTATAAATTACTAATTGTGTTGTGTTTGTTGGATCTTCAATAATGCAAAGACTGCAAATTAATATTACCTTCTAAGCAGCCCAATACTACTGGTAAAAACTATGTGGAAAGTTCAAATATAAATATTTAGAAGAATAACCTTTGTGAAGTTCATCTTTGCTTTTCACAACAGTGAAGAGTAGTCCTTTTCAAGCACGAGAGGAATTTATGTAATATATGACAAAATGAGCGCTTCTTCCCACCATTAGTAGCAGGTTCTCAGGTGGTATACATCAGTTTTTAGATTTTTTTGAAAGATAATTTTTTGGTCTTTTTGACATTATTTATGATGGGACAGTGAAGGTGATGACAGGAAGCCAGTGGGGAGAGAGAGACGGGGAAGGGCCGGCAAAGGACCCGGGCCGGGAATCGAACCCGTGTCAGCCGCATGGTAGACGAGTGCCCTACCGTTTGAAGCAAAACATCCAGCTGCTCAGCACTATTTTATGTGAAGGTCTATGTGAAGGTGTTGATTTAGTTGCCCTTTGTTGGCCTTCCTGGGAGACATTACGTACTTATTATTCTGAAGATATATCCAGTCAAACTGGAAGTCCGATTGGACAGACACATTCTATGGATCTAAAGGAGTGGAACTATCTAGGCCTACTACGTATCCTACATGTATTTACAACAACATTACTCAAAAGTTCAGTTCATAAGAAATAGAGATGCATCAGATCCTGATTTTTAGGATCCTGCCGGATACCGGATACACTGCTTAAGATCCTGCCGGATCCGGAACCGGATACCGGATCCTACGAAAGGGTTGAAACACATTGCCTACTCACACATGTGGGCCCTTTTTATCACGTTGGCTCAAACTATTTTGACTGAAAAGCCTCAGCTACCGGATCCTGGATCCGGATCCGGATCCTGTGAAAAACCCTATTATCGTGCCGGATCCGGAACCGGATCTTGGATCCTGTACATCTCTAATAAGAAAACCACCGTGACACCAGGTTACAGGACAGGACATAAGTACTGTACATAGCCGCTTTGCGCATATGGGCCTGACGACGGGCCTGTTCACTCATTGCTGAAAAGTCTCACCATAACAACATTGCTATGACATTACAGATAGCCTTAAGTAACAGATTAAGACTTGGTCATTACAATTTTGGTGACAGTCAGTAAGGTTATAACAGACGCTCTGTGCACACGGGCTAATCATACCCTTTTTTTGGCCACATATGAATCACTGTTAATCCTTCAATGCTAAATAACATTTCGGAGGGAATAGGTGATTCTGGGCTCAGTTGGAGACCAACATTAAAAAAACGACCACTTTCATTACACAAACTGCTTTCTCATCACTGTAGTTTAGAGGTTGTTAGGCCTCCACAAGCCCTCAGTGGCTCGGGAGCCCATAGCAATTACTTGTGGTGCTTGTTGGATTGATGCCTCGGACACTGTGTCCCACTGGCCTTCCCTACAAGTCGTTTTTTATTCCCATTAAATCAGCAGGTTTAGGGTAAAGCTGACTGACTATAAGACCCAGCTTCAAGAATTAAAGCAACATACATAGGTATTTTTCCTCTTCAGTCACTCTTTTTTAAGATATATATATTTTTAGGTCTTCCTGACTTTATTTATGATAGGACAGTGAAGGTGGCGACAGGAAGCGAGTGGGGAGAGAGAGACTGGGAAAGGCCGGCAAAGGACCTGGGCCGGTAATCGAACCCGGGTCAGCCACAAGGCAGACGACTGCCCTCCGTTTGGCCACGGCAGGGCCCTCTTCAGTCACTCTTAAAGGGGTATGCGGCTATTTTGGGGCTTAATACAGTTAAAATCGTTGGCTGGGGTTTATAAAGGTGGCAAAGTGTCTTATTTTTCATGCTAAGCGTTGTCTTGCTTTAAGACAAGTTAAAAGAGGGAATATGTCGCCAAGCTAGTGAAAGTCAATGGATCCGTGTAGCACTGTAGCATACATCGGCTTACATGAAAAATAAGACACTTAACCACCTTTATAAACCCTGCCCAACGATTTTAACTGTATTAAGCCCCAAAATAGTGGCATACCCCTTTAAGAGTGGAAGCGGAGTTGCTGTATCTCCAATTTGAACAGCAGAGAGATGACCTGACCCAGCACTCCAAATGTCCTATGGGTGCTCCCAAGGACAAATTCAAAACTGTCTTCTCACCATGTTACAACTTCAAGAGCCACTAAAATGATTTCACAAACATTATTTTAATGTTAAAAACTACAGCAGGAAGGAGTGGAACTCGTACATCGATAGCCAATGCAATAATTACTTTATTATTGCTTTACATAGGATAAAGTGCTACCCACAAGTGCAAAACGTTTTCGGTCACCAGACCTTCCTCAGTGCACAATTATTGCATCGGCTATAATCGGTGTGCGAGTTCCACTCCTTGCTGCAGTGGATAATCTTTTGGGAACCTACGCACCTAGGACTGGAGTTATTGGCACGACACCCCTTCAACTTGTCTTTGAATGTTAAAAACTACTCACACAGTATCTTTTGTACCCATACACCTTGATGGGCCAATACTTGGAGGAGTTAATTTCAACCTGAGCCCATCCATCGTCATCATTATCTTCAGGTCATCTCCTAAGACTTCACTATGAGGCATCCTTTGACATTATTTTCGCTAGGTCACCTCACCTCGCTGTATGATACGTGATGTGAGTGACTTTCACATGAGTTTGGTGGTCGGTCATCCCTGTGAGAGGAGAATGTGTTTTGGGTTTTTTGTTGCACTCTGTTAGTCTTTAGTTACCTTTGCACCTCTATTGTTTCCTGCTGCTTGACCTTGGACTCACAAAGAAGTCTTTAAAGTTTTAAGAACAGAGACAACTGCTGTGTACTGTAGCACCCCGTCATTCTTTTTAAAGATTTTTGTTTGTCTTTTTCGACTTAATTTGACAGGACAGTGTGAGAGGTGGACAGGAAATTGGGAGAGAGACGGGGAGGGGTCGGCAAAGGACCCGGGCCTGGAATCGAACCCGGTCAGCCGCATGGCAGGCGAGTGCCCTACCTGTTGGCCACGGCAGGGCTGGCACCCTGTCATTCTTAGTGTAGAGTTGAAACATCACTACTACACTACATCATACATTACATCAGGGTAGAGATTAGCCTGATTATCATCCACTTTTAAAATCTCTTTGAGATTTGGTCTGACCAAGAGCATAACAATTAACATTTCCCAAACGGCACCCTTGGTTTGCTACTGGTTGTTTGCTTCCCGACAAAGTGGGAGGAGTTCCCGATTTTTCCGGAGCTCAGAAACTATATTTGTGTTGCTCCTGGCCTGACTAGAAGCAGCTGAAGGTGTTTTGCGTCACCAGGAAGCACACAACCTGGCTAGGAAGAGATACTGTATTGATCCGGGAGAACATCAGGGTGCCCAGCAGGCAGAATGTGCACTGCCGAAAAAAGGAGGCAAGAAAATACTGTATTAACCATGCAAAAAGAATAGGAATGTGAACAAAGAAATAGAACATTTGAGAAAGAAAGAAAGAAAGAAAGAATTCAAAGCAGTTTTAGCACAATATAAATGTGTGCTATCAATGTGTGTGCTGCTGGACGAAAAAAAAATACATTTTTGAGCCAAGACTCCAGCACGCATTCATGTGTAGTTCGTCTGATGGCATGTACGTACATTCAGATAGTCATAATAGCAGTACTTATTCTGATTTGGCTTTGGCTATTTTTATGACCCAAATAAAATGATGTTATGTTCATTTTCACCTCAGTAACTGATTTACACCAGGCTGCTTGGATAATATGTGGCAATACAACAGTACACACTATACTCTTTAAAATAAAGATACTAAGAGGGAAAAGGTGGTCTCTTCATTTTTTCTCAAAACTGTAAAACAGGGGCATATAGAGCAAGTAAAGCTTAAAAGCTTACCCTTGCCGGCTGCCGGGGCTGCTGTTAATAGAAACAGATATTACTCATGCATGGAATTATGCACACCGAGAATTGCAATATTGAAATTGCAACCAAAGAGAAGTTAAAAAAAAAAAAAAAGGAGCATAATTTATTATGTGAGTGTGGTAGAACTGCCCTTACCCTTCGGAGCAGGCTTCGACTCTGTCAGTAAACATAGTAAGGTTAGGAAGTTCAGGGAGAGCAGAGGAAGTTAGACAGCCAGCAATTAATATTTGAGTTGAATAATGATTTTTAAAAAATGAAACAAATCTGTACATCTTGTTCTCTACCTTTTTGCCTCCCTCCTCTCTCTACACGCACACACACGCGAGCGCGCACACACACACACACACATTCAAACTCATATGCACATTCATATGCACACGCATACACACACAAACACACGCACGCACGCGACACAGACACAGACACAGACACAGACACACACGCACACACACACACGCGCGCGCGCATCGACATCAGTGTTAATAGATGTCCTTACCCTGTGTGGCAGGGGCGACTTCTGTCAGTAAAAGATAACAAGAGTTATTGGTGCGCACAGCCAAGAGACTGACAGTTTTATGGAGAATATCTTCCTCATAACAGTGTTTGCACTGTGCAAGAAGTACATCATGAGGCTTTATGTACCAATCTGGAGGACATGTTAACACAAAGGTGTCCTTACCTTTGGTAACAGGTGGCGCTTCTGTCAGTAAACACGGCAGGGGTTAGAGCAAGAGTCAAGCGAGAGCGTTAAGACTGCTATACGGCATTTCAAAGTTACACTTGACTTTTTAATTGACTTGATTAATAACCTAATTGGAGCTCACCTTTCGGAGCAGGTTTGGGGTCTGTCAATTTGTGACAGGCATACGGGTAAAGACAGGACGATATTAATAATAGCCTGATGAATTCACATAAATGTGCATATATGGAGTACACAATTACTGCAGCTTGACATGTTTAAACAGAAACAGCCCTTACCATGTTTAACAGGTGGGGCTTCTGTTAGAAAACATGGCACAGTTAGGACACAGTTAGGGGGTAGCAGAGCATGTTGAACAGTTTAAAAAAAAGAAAAAAAACACTTCACTTTCATGACAGGTTTACAAGACAATCTCTCTCTGTCTTTACATGCATACAGCTGTATTTAATATGCAATCCGTAGTGCTGTTGAATAGCTGAAGTTCTGAAGTTCACATGTTTAAACACAAACGGCCCTTACCATTCTTAACAGGTGGGGCTTCTGTTAGAAAACATGGCACAGTTAGGACACAGTTAGGGGATAGCAGAGCATGTTACACAGTATTTGAAACCTACACTTGGTATTCTTTTAATTGCTTAATTGCAATCACCTTTTGGAGCAGGCTGGGGTTCTGTCAATGCAGTTGACAAACACAAAGACAGCACAATATTAAAGTCTTATGAAGTTAAATACATATGCCACTCATCAAGTAAACAGTTAGCGGTGCTACCTAGTGTTAAGAAATTATAGTTATATGTTTAATCAGTAGCAGCCCTTACCATTCTTAACAGGTGGGGCTGCTGATAGGATAACATGGTTAGATCGAGAGGGGAGAGCAGAGCATGTTGTGCAGTATTTTAATAGAACACTTTGATAAAATACATTATATGTTAGAAAGATAGAACAAAAGCTCTCAGACACACAGACAGACACACACACACGCACGCACGCATGACGTACACACACACACACACACACACACACACACACACACACACACACACACACACACACACACACACACACACACACACACACACACACACACACACACACACACACACACACGCACACACGCACACACTACACTTATTAGTAATGCACTAGAACATTCTTACCCTGCACAGCAGGTGGTGCCTCTAGATGACAGATGTAAAGACAAAACAAACAAACATTCTATGTACTGTACTGTGCATTTGTTGCAAATTAAGTTCTCGACATGTGTACTGTACAGTAGACGGCAATGCCCTTACCAGTCTTAACAGGCTGGGCTTCACACACACGCACGCACGCGCACACACACACGCACGCACGCACGCACACACACACACACACGCACGCACACACACACACACGCACGCACACACACACACACTCATTGGTAATGCACTAGAACATGAAGTTCTCGACATGTTTACTGTGCAGTAGAGACGGCAGTGCCCTTACCAGTCTTAACAGGCTGGGCTTCTGTCAGGAAACATGGCAGGGTTAGATTGAGTTATTGGGGAGAGCAGGGCACGTCATGTAGCATTTCAACAGAATAGATAATATATTTGAAAGATAGAAATAGAAAGCAGACACACATGGACGCGCAGTCAGACACACACTAATACACGCACGTACTGTAGACACACATGTGCGTTCACACAGCTTGGACACGCACACACAGACACACACACACTCACTTGTGTGCACACATGCATGCACGCACAAACACTCGTGCGCACACACACGCACGCAAGCACAAGTGCACACACACACACACACACACACACACACTCACTCGTGCGCACACACACGCACGCAAGCACAAGTGCACACACACACACACACACACACACTCACTCGTGTGCACACATGCACGCATGCACACACACAATCCCGCACACATACACGTGCACACACACACACACACACACACATGGAAACACATGTGCACACACACACACGCACACTCACACACGCACACACGGAAGCACACGTGCACGCACACGCACACACACACACACACCCACACACACACAAATATTCATTAGTTATGCATGAGGCTGTCCTTACCCTCCACAGCAGGTGGGGCGGGAGCCTCTGTCAGTCGCAATGTCAGGTGTCAGACATAAACACAGCACAGCCAGACATCATGCTCTTATAAAGGGGAATTCATATGCGTACAGCATACGGTATTTAGTATGCAATCTGCGCTCCCTGTTGAATAGCCTATATGAAGTTTTCATGTTTAAACGAATGGAAATGCCCTTGCGCTTGTTTAGGTAGAGGAAGCCAAAGCATGTTGAACAGCTTTCAAAAATGCGACTTCACTTAAATTAAATGTAAAAATACCCCCCACCTCTCATAAATACGCACACGCTGACACGCAAATACGCACACGCACGCACGCACACAGACACAGACGCAGACGCAGACACAGACACAGACACATACACACACACACACACACACACACACACACACACACACACACACACACACACACACACACACACACACACACACACACACACACACACACACACACACACACACACACACACACAGGTATGTACAAAGTATATTTACACGCATACAGCTGTATTTAATATGCAATCTGTGGTGGTGTAATAGAATAGGCTATCTGAAGTTCACATGTTTGAACAGAAACAGCCCTTACCATTCTTAACAGGTGGGGCTTCTGTTAGAAAACATGGCACAGTTAGGACACAGTTAGGGGATAGCAGAGTATGTTACACAGTATTTTAAAAAGAACACTTCACTTTCATGACAGGTTTACAGGTTTACAACTCTTTCTCTCTCTCTCTCTCTCACACACACACACACACACACACACACACACACACACACACACACACACACACACACACACACACACACACACACACACACACACACACACACACACACAGACACACACACACACACACACACACACACACACACACACACACACACACACACACACACACACACACACACACACACACACACTTATTAGTTTTGCATGAAGATCTTACCCTCCACAACGGCAGGTGGTGTTTCTATCAATGGCGATGATAGACAGATGTAAAGATAGCAGAACCAAACAATAAAGTGTTATAATGAAGCTGTATGTAGTATGTAGCATATAGGCGAGGTAACATATGAAGTTCACATGTTTACACAGAAATGCTATTACCATTCTGTACAGGCTCGGCTTCTGTTAGGAAACATGGCATAGTTAGGTAGAGGAGGCTAAAGCATGTTAAACAGCTTTCAAAAATATGACTTCACTTTGATGAAATACTCAAATGTAAAAAATACCCCCCACCTCTCTTTGTCAAATATGCACATGCACACACAGATATACACGCACACACGTGTGCATAAACACGCATGCACGCATGCACGCACGCACACGCGCACACACACGCACACACACACACACACACACACACACACACACACACACACACACACACACACACACACACACACACACACACACACACACACACACACACACACACACACACACACACACACACACTGTTTTTACTGATGCATTGCAAGGCTCTTACCCTCAACAGCAGGTGGTGCCTCTGTCAATGGAGATGACAGAGTTTTTTAAGACCACATGCAAAGCAGCCAAAGCGGACACATTTCAAAGCATAGTACTATGTAGTTTCATCTGATTTGCAAAAAATCTGTATACTGTACATTAAAAATACAAAAAGTAAAACGTAAAAAAATAAAGGAAAAGGGAAAAAAGGAGAAGTAGAACACATCCATAACACAACACTGTGTGGATGACATTATTTATGAGCTAAGATACCAAAAACAATGAGCAAAAGCAAGGCTGTTATTTTGTTTTCCTTTTGACTATTTCTATGAACTATATATGAATATATGAATATGTGATGTATTGTATCTATTGATGTGTGTGTTGTAATGTATTCCTTGCCTTCAGCCTGTGCTGTAGTTTAGATATCAAGTAGCCTGTGTTGTTTCCACAAACACACACATGATATAACATGAGAGAGAGAGACAGGCTGGAATCAAAGCAAGTGTGTTTACCAGCTGAAATATTTTAGACCTACTCAGGGGTGTCGATCAGGGTGTTAAAGTGTGACTGAGTCACCAGGGCCCCATGTATATATAGGGGGCACACACACAGTCTTATTTATCTATACAGTGTATGACTGGGGAGGGGGTCCATTGGAGCTGATTGTACATAGGGCCCACAATTTCCTGCTACGCCCCTGGACCTACTGTTTAGCAGTTAGGGAAGCCGACAGAGGGGGACAAATGGGCATTGTTGCCCCAGGCCCAGGGAGAGAGGGGGCCCCACAATTGGGTGTCTTTACATTGTATGCATTGAGCAGTTGGGTTGGGGGGGCTTTCAGATGATGTTGTCCTGGGCCCAGCTAAAAGCTGTCTGCACTGCAGCCTTGGCTACAGTCACCGGGTGGGGGAGTTATTCTGAGGATACTGATGGAGCATTAAAATTAGCAAGAAAGATGGAGGCAGGTATCCATCTGCCATGCACCATTTAGCTGAGGAGTCTATCAGTCTATCATTAACCAGAGCAGCTTGGCATGTGGGAGGAGGCGTGTACTGTACTGTAAGCAGAGCTCTCGCCCTCCCTCCCTCCAACTTAACATTTCCAAATGCCAAGAGTGACATATTGCCTATTTTGTGGACGTTTGGTGGTGCCTTGATTAGTGGTTTGTTGTTGTTTGGACATGCAGAGATCATATACGTAGCTGTCTAGTGCATTCACAACCTGTGGTCATCATCATCCTAAGTGCATCTGTAAGCATCGGGAAGATACTAGAGTCACTGATGTGTTACTAACTGTGTAGTGTCATAGTATTGCAGTATTATGGTAGTTAGATGGGGTGAGATTCGGGAAGATATATTAGGGTCATTGACGCTTTACTATTGAAACTGTAGAAGTTAAGAGGTCAATTTATGGGTTTTAAACTCTTAAGACATGCCTCCTGTTAGGAATTTGCAGTTACAAGAATGGCAATGACCAAGTTTTAATTTATTACTAAAGACTCTGTGCAGTGTCATAGTGTATGGCAATGACCAAGTTTTAATTTATTACTAAAGACTCTGTGCAGTGTCATAGTGTAGAGTAACTATGGTAGTAAGACTCAGGAGATCAGTACTATGACATTAGCCAAAAGAAAGATGACTTTGCACGTGAGATATGAGATATTAAAAGTGATGAAGTAAAAATACATAGAAATAGTTACACTGTTTTTTTTCCCCCCCTTCGAATACACAAGCAAGAATAGACCCCCCTCTCTCCAGCCTCCACCCCCAACCCACCCTGGTTGGTTAGGGAGGAGAGAGAGAGAGTCTGATTGGCATTTTGTTAGTCTTTTTTTGCCTTTATATTTCAGAGCACGGTTAGAGGAGGGACAGGAAATGAGTGGGGAGAGTGGCGCAGTAACCCCGTGCCCTAGCCAGGTGCCCTCCTAGTGACGCAACAGCTTCAGCGTTGCTACCAGTCAGGGCCTCGTTTCCCGATAACGATGGTTCTTAGCCTTACGTGTGTCGTTAACCAGTGATCTTACGAATGTTCTTAGATTTCCTACGACTGTTTCCCAAAGACACTCGTACATGAACGCGCGTGCACAGCCTCTAAGATCATTCGTAGCGTCGCTCTTAAGGATCGCTGTCCACATATGTGGTGCTGAAGTGTCCTCGGAGTGAACTGCGCCGTCATGCTGCTTTACAAAATGTAAGGCGTGTGTCAGTATCAAAAGTTGTTTTCTATAAGGGTGGGACTACATTTGTAGCAGTTTGCAACTATCGACAGGAGTTATTGTTGGCAAATGAAATAAAATGCACACACAATGAAATCATGCAAAACCATGAGCTACGCCGTTAAACCAGACAAAGCGCGTGCAGTTGGCTACCGTGCTTAATATTTAAGAAGACAAATAGGCCTAGGAGTTCCAAATTGGGATGTGCATTTGGGGAGCGGCGCGCAAAGTACCGCGCAACTCAAGGCTTTAACAACTGTGAGGGACATTTTGCACGGCAGTCTGCTGTTATTAAAACAAAAAATCTACACGAATCCCCATCGCTGCCTTTTTTATGTCATAGTTTACCCTTAGCCTACAACTATCGTGTCTTTTCTGCGTCGCCTTCCCTTTCTTAGGGTACCGTTTTTCTTTTTTTTAATGTTTCGGTAGTGGTCTTCCGACATCACCACTCTTGTCTCTGGTCGCCGAAGCCCCCTATTTATTTTGCGTGTGGATGCCTTGTTCTTGTTCACGAAGCACCCACACAAATTATGATTGATCACAGTTTAATAATGCCCTGATTTATCAAACACAGCTGAACAATTTTACTGCCTGTAAAATGTTTTCCAAACACATTGCTTTTATTTTATACACATACACATTTAATGTTACCTTCTTATTTTCGTTACAGTGTCAACTGTGGTGACATGATATTTACACTCCTGTCTTAAAACATCAACTTGAAGCGCAAGTTTCCTCTTTTCCTGTGGGTGTCTCCACTGTGCCATGCCACTCGCGTCTTAAAACAGCAATCTTAAGCGCAAGTTTCTTCTTTTCCCTTCATATCCTGTGGGTGTCTCCACTGTGCCATGCCGTTACGATCAATCTTAGCGCGTTAAGACTACTCCAGATCACTCGTGGATTTCTCTTAGAGTTACGTGTCAACCTGCAATGGTTCTTTGCTAAGTTGGCTTTGAGAAACGATGGTGTTACGTGTGAACTTAAGTAGCACGTAGTGTTAAGTAGTACTTAAGGCCCTTTCGGAAACGAAGCCCTGGTCAAGAGCAATGCAAGTAACTTTCTGAGTTCCCGCAAATACGGGAAACCCTCCCACTTTGTTGGGAAGCAAACAATCATTAGCAAACCAAGGGAGGCCATTTGGGAAACGCTGCTTGGGAAATGTTAATTGTTATGTTCTTGGTCAGAGCAAGTCTCGAAGAGATTTGAAAGTCGATGATAATCAGGCTACCCGTGCCGCACCGTCAGGCCATGGCAGGGTCATTACTCTTTGTTTTTGATATCTTTGTCTCATATTCAGCATAAGCTAAAGAAATAAAAACGTAACTATGATCTGTTATGAAATTATGACCATAAATTTACAGAGGAACATTTTGAGTCAGGAGTATCCCTTACCATTTGCGACAGGCTCGGCCTCTGTGAGTAAACATATAGCAGGGTTAGTTAGGCAGGGTAGAGGAGTAGCACGCTCAACAGCACGCTCAACAGCACGCTCAACAAGGTTCAACTTAATAAATGTGTACATCTACATCTCGGACAGGCACACATACAAACACACACACGCTCACACACACACACACACACACACACACACACACACACACACACACACACACACACACACACATACACACACACACACACACACACACACACACACACACACACACACACACACACGCATGTGCGCGCACACACACGCACTTACGCATGCAGCTACACACACACGCGCGCTCGCACACACACACTCACACACACACACACACACACACACACACACACACACACACACACACACACACACACACACACACGCATGTGCGCGCACACACACGCACTTACGCATGCAGCTACACACACACGCGCGCTCGCACACACACACTCACACACACACGCACGCACGCACGCACGAACACACAGACACACACACGCACGCACGCACACACACACACACACACACACACACACACACTTTTGTTTGTGCTACTACGATTTTTGACTTTGTGTTCCTTTAATGTTAAAGAAAACTGAATTTCAAACCAATCACATTCCTTCATTCAAAACTTTCAAACACAATGATTGGACAGACAGACTCATGGGACCCTTTAAGGATGTATTAAGTAGTTCCTACCCTTTGTAAAGGGTTTACCATCTGTCAGTAGAGATAATGGCGGAGAGCGAAGCGGACAGTGTTACAGAGACATCTCCTTACTGCTGCACACACTACGGAGCCATCAGGGGCGTAGCAGGAAACTGTGGGCCTTATGTACAATCAGCTCCAATGGACCCCCCCCCCCCCCCCCCGATCCATACACACAGGGCTGGACTGGCCATCTAGCATAGCAGGCATTTCCCGGTGGACCCCGCGCTGTCGTGGGCCCCTATTTTCAAAAAATACCCACAAGGGTGCGGGGCCCACCGGTGAGTCAGTTCTGCGCCACTGAATTATGAGGGGCCCCTTTAAGCCAAACGTGCCCGGGCCTTATTTCTCCCCCAGCCCAGCCCAGCATGCACAGTATCTGCATGAATCAGACTGTTTGTAACTGGTAATCTGGTAACTCAATTCACACGTTACCCCCCCTGTACGACACCCAGCTATATATGAAGGGTTCAGATGCAAAAGCCCCTAACTCCATTTCTGAAGACCTGCACTTCTATATTTTTAGAGAACCCTGTTGTTGGTTTGGTTTACATTCATATACTTGATAATACATACCGGTATGAAAAGTTATATTACATAAATAAAATAAAAAATGTGCAATTTTGATAGCTTTGTATTAAATAAAAATGAATTAAGATTATTTTATGAAAAGGCACTTAGGGGGTTTTGCATCTGAACTCTTCATATATATATCTACACAAAGTGCCTGGGCCCTAATTCTCCCCCAGTCCAGCCCTGCATGTACATGTATCTACATAAACC
>NC_085858.1:45275896-45443396 GCF_034702125.1 Engraulis encrasicolus | reverse complement strand
TACCATTTTAAAGTAGAGGCAGTCACAACAGAGAAAGTCATGTGACATCAGGCAAAAACATCAAACGCAAGAGAATCAAGTGAAACATACCCAACACGGTTGATATTAATACGACAAGATACTAGATGTGTAGTTTGACATACAGGCACATACACTGACGAGATAGTAAAGAAGTTGCTCATTTAAACATATGACCAAAACAAGAGTCACTGGACACAAATACGCAGGTATTACTAAAAGAAAGAATAGATATATCCACACCTGTGCAGACAGAAATAAAAAAAGGAATGCTGCAGCGACATAGAGCATGAATTCAAGACAGACAATCAGCAAGTTTGTTCAAGGTGTCTTACCCGGAGCAGCCGGTTCAACCTCTGTGAGTAGACATATTGACAGAATGACAGGCAGCTTTATAAAGAGATCTTCTTCAGACTATAATATAGGCTGATAATCTGATGTTATCTGTAAGTTGCTTTGTTATAAAAGCTCCAGCTAAGTGTAATGTAATGAAATGCAGCAATAACATAAGAAACACATATCTACATGTTTCAACAGAGAGTGCCTTACCAGTTGTAACAGGTGGGGCTTCTGTGAGAAAACATGGCAGAGTTAGAGAAAGCAGAGCAGAGGAAGTGCAAAGCAAAAGTGAAACAAGATAAAGATAATTGAGACAATTCCCTCTCTCTCTCTCTCTCTGTCTCTCTCTCTCTCTCTCTCTCTCTCTCTCTCTCTCTCTCTCTCTCTCTCTCTCTCTCTCTCTCTCTCTCTCTCTCTCTCTCCCAATTGCAGATTGAGACTCCCTCGGCAATTGTATCGGTAGGCTGAGATTTTGTTAGTATGAAGTAGGAAGACTACAACTAAGAAATGAAAATCATCAAGATGTCAGACATCTATCACAGTCACACACACACACACACACACGCACGCACGCACGCACGCACGCACGCACGCACGCACGCACGCACGCACGCACGCACGCACGCACGCACGCACGCACGCACGCACGCACGCACGCACACACACACACACACACACACACACACACACACACACACACACACACACACCAAATACCACAATATGATTTCATACCTATGAAGATGAGCTCAGAAAAGCAATCAGTGACATCAGCCATCAGTGTCTCATCTCAATCTAAAGGTTTAAGGGGGGGGGGGGGGGACACACACCTATTTCTCAAGGACCATTTACAGCCCTTGAGGATGTTTTATCCAGCCCCCAACATATATTTCATGTGAAGCAAGCTGCAGAACATTACTATTGACGGTAACACTTTATTTTAGGGATACATCTATTAGCACTAATACATACAATGTTAATGCCTGCATAAGTAACTTGTAAGGCATGTACTAAGCAAACGCTAAGGCCTACTAGGTCCTTACTAAGGTGACATTCTCTAAAGCAGATGTGGGCAAACTCAGACCCGGGGGCCACATGTGGCCCCTGAGCAACTTAATTTGGCCCGCAGAGCCTTTACAAGACAGACAACTTGTAAATGAAAAGTGACACTCTTAAAATGACTACCCAAGCCAGGGGTCTTGTGGGTTATACAATAGGCTACTGTACTGAACATACATTTCAGTACAGTTTTCAGGAATGAAAAGGCCAAGACGTGCCAGTGTACATCATTGCTTATTATTACTGCAACAGGCAAGGTGACTGCGACATCTGGCCCTTCGACCAATATTCCAAACCCAGTGTGGCCCTTGAGCCGAAATAATTGCCCAACACTGCTCTAAAGGAATCTTAGAAATTACATTTGCAATACAGTTATGTTATATTCAGGGGACGTAGAGTAGGTGGGGTCTGTTTTAAAAGTGGCTGCCTTCAATAAAGGCCTAAAGTGCAGGGAGGAATCCTGGCTTGTGTTCATAGCACGGCCCTCGGAGGACTTTTCTGGCCCTTGGAGAGATTTGATGTGGCCCCTTCGAATGAAAAAGGTTCCCCACCCCTTGGTTTACATCAATGCTGAGCACTGAAAACATACCGCTTGAACAGTGGTATGATACTGACATGTACACATCAAGATAGGGACAATAAAAATGAAGGACGAGTACACAAAAAAGATTATATCAAGATCAGCTGACAGGAGCACACACACACACACACACACACACACACACACACACACACACACACACACACACACACACACACACACACACACACACACACACACACACACACACACACACACACACACACACACACACACACACACACACACACACACACACACACACACACACAAGTGGCTTTTCCACAGTCTACAATCCAGTGCGTGGTGGTAGACAAATGCAACTCTTTGCACACGGCTTAAGAGGTTCCTAGCCCTCTGCCGTATAAGTTCACTCTCTGCCAGTAAAGATAGCGACTATGCAGTACAGTAAGTGCAGAGCAAAGCTGGCAGCTTTATAAGACGTCTTCATAACACGTTCAGCACAGCACTGTGCTGGTGAAAAGGGTAAAATGAGTGCTAGTCTTTGTGTTTTTATTTAAACCGAAAGTCCCTTACCATTTGCAACAGGCTGGGCTTCTGCAAACGTGGCCGGGTTATGGCAGACGAGAGGAGAGGAGAGGAGAGGAGGAGAGAGGGCAAAGCATATTATGAAGTGAAGCATTATCAGCTTGAAGTAAGTTAGACAAGAGGGTGAACTGTGTCTTTCCTCTTGCTCTCTGTATTTTCTATACAGAACACACACAGACACATACACTCACAAGCATGCACAGACACGTGCACACATCCATACACACACCCAAACACACTGACACACGCGCACGCACGCACACGCGCCCGCACACACACGCACGCACGCACGCGCACACACACACACACACACACACACACTGACAATAGAAATACAGACATTATAACCAAAGCTGACAGCTTTGAGAATACATCTTCATAACAGTATATGTGTGAGTGTGTGTGAAGCACACATTAGGCCATATGGTTTATACAATCTAGCCTTATCTAAACGCTGAGTCTGAAAGGACAGTGCTTCTGTGTCTGACAGGGTTAGATATAGTGCACAGAAAGAGCAAAGCATGTTACGCAGCCAAACATAATAATACTTCACTTTGATAACATACTGGCATACAGTACTTTATAGAGAAACCACCACCTTTCCCATATCCCATATCACCTATTCTATCTTCTCTCTCTCTCTCTCTCTCTCTCTCTCTCTCTCTCTCTCTCTCTCTCTCTCTCTCTCTCTCTCTCTCTCTCTCTCTCTCTCTCTCTCTCTTTTTCACACACACACACACACACACACACACACACACACACACACACACACACACACACACACACACACACACACACACACACACACACACACACACACACACACATCTTTCCAAAGCAGTGGGAAGTTCTTATCCTCTGCAGCAGGTAAGGAATCTGTCAGCAAGGATAATATACTTCACAACCAAAGCTTACAGTTTTATGAGGACATATTCATAATGATGCCGTGTGTTTGTATAAACCACTATATGTATTGTAGTATAGTGTGCATGCTAAGGTGGCAAGTTGCTTACCATCTGTAACAGGTGGCTCTCCTGTCATGTCAGGGTTAGGCAATGCAGAGGGAAGGCACAGCATGTTAGGCAGCGGCAAGGCAAACAGTATACAAAGTAGCCTACATAGAAATCCTTGTGCACAACCTTTCAGTTGTCCAGGTGCAGGTGTGAGGTAGGAAAAATTGATCAATGCAAAAAGTTCATTAAACACCGCACACTGGACACTTGTTTTTTTTCTCTTTATTTTTTTGAAGCGAACGGTGTCGCTTCAAAAAAATAAAGAGAAAAAAACAACACACACACACACACACACACACACACACACACACACACACACACACACACACACACACACCTACACCTACAGACAAACCCCTACACACGCACATGCGCACACGCACACACACACACACACACACACACACACACACACACACACACACACACACACACACACACACACACACACACACACACACACACACACACACACTAAGAAATGAAAATCATCAAGATGTCAGATACTGTATCTATCATGGTCACACACACACAGAGACACAGACACAGACACAGACACAGACACAGACACAGACACACACACACACACACACACACACACACACACACACACACACACACACACACACACACACACACACACACACACACACACACACACACACACACACACACACACACACACAGAGACACTAGTAAGTATGGCCTTACCATTGGTAACAGGTGGAGCTGCTTCTGTCAGTGGTGAGTATTGCATGCCAGAGTTAAGCAGAGCAGAGGGAGAGTAGAGCATGTTAGACAGCAAGCCAAATAGAGAATAATTGAATAAATAAACAAGTCAAATGAAAATGTCATATCTCTAACACGTCCTGCCACACTCAATCACACACACACACACACACACACACACACACACACACAGACACAGACACAGACACAGACACAGACACAGACACAGACACACACACACACACACACACACACACACACACACACACACGTACGTGCACGTACACACACACGCACGAGTTGCACACACACAAGCACGTACACACACTCACACACACAGAAGCATAAATGCTACTTGAAATGAACTAGTCCTCCACCACATGTTCTTATCCGCTTAAGATGGCTGGAACATCATCAATCAAAATGTCAGAAAAACTCTAAACATAGTCAGTCAAAGTCATCAATCATTACAGTACTGAGCACCATTGAGGAGGACTCAGAACATTTCAGCACATGTGTCCGTCAAGGCAGTGGTAATGAACAGCTACAGTGCTGTATGGCAGTGGTCCTTAACCCATTTTGTCCCAAGACCTTTTTTGGAAAGGGTGCCCTCTGCCTATTAAAACCTTAATATCTTAGCCTCCGAAGAACATACAAACATGATATGAGTTGCATTATAAAGCTAAGGCCCTCATTTAGCCTTAGACTGTGTTCATTCAGCTCTTACTTATCCACATTTTTAACAAAACAGCTCAAATCTCAAGAGCCTGAATGCAGTGTATGTGTGTCCTCAGGACACAATGGTTCTTAACCTGGGGTGTGTGCGGGCACCCCCTGGGGGTGGGCCTGACATTTTAAGGGGGTGCGAGGAATTTTGTTAGCGTTGAAGTTGTGACCCAAATTCTGCTTGGAAACATCATAATTAGGCCAGATTAAGAGCAAATTAAAACACATTTTGGTCCCCCATTCAAAGACATTGAGGTATTGATTAATGGCGCAAGTAAGAATCATTCTAATTGATCACTTCAATGTTTTTTTAGTGCATTTGCTCGTGCAGAAGTTTGGTTTGGGGGTGCGGTGTGTGGCTTGTCTTCGGCACAGGGAAAGGGGTGCTTTAAGAAAAAAAAGGTTAAGAACCACTGCTGTATAATGCCTAATGTGTTTCTGTAGAGTGACTGCTGGTGGGCCAGCCTCCCCATCACTTGTACAAAGCATGATACAAATTCCATAACACATGTATAAATGTATGCTTAAAATTCAGGACCATCAAGTAGAGCAGTGGTTCCCAACCTATGGGTCGGGACCCAACCTATGGGTCGCCAAAGATCCACGGGGGGTCGCGAAGCCCTCTTGAGTTTAAGGGGTTTCATTTTAATACCATATGTAGCCCATGTTGAATAAATGACAAATGCATAGAAGCAACAAAATTTAAGTGCTACATTAAACATTTATTCTGTTATTGAACAAAGACGAATTGAGGAATAAAATGATGACTAAAATGAGTTTTCGGAGGAGACAGAGCGTATCGAGTGACTTCCTCTCATGCGGGCGCTGGGTCACCAAAGCTTACAATAGTAAAAACATGGGTCCCTGAAGAAAAAGGTTGGGAACCACTGAAGTAGAGTATGCAGTAGATGGGATGACACACATGTCAGATATTTATTTTAATTCAGTTTGCAATGAACCAAGTAATGAATTCATATTCGCCCACTCTGCATGGTTACATAACAATTTGGAAACTGCTATCATCACAAGTACGCTACATCGGCGGCTGCAGCTGCAGTAACCGTTGGCATGATGATCCTTTAACTCCCTTTGACCATCAGCAACAAATGTACCTCTTATGGATAATCACTGGGTCCAATTACAGTTGGTATTAAAACAAAATAGATTATAAAATGAATGCTAGAAAAGTCACAGATGTAACTGTTCATTATTAATGACTGTTTCGCTTCTATCATTTCAAGTCACAATTGCAATAATGACAATTAAAATCGCATTGTATCAGTCTGAGGAGAGAAAGTATTTGAAGTATTCCTGTGGCATGCTTCCAAGATCTCGGTCATGGTGCATGCCCAATAGCGAGCCGTTATTTTTACAACCATGCATGCAGGGCCGGATTAAGATTGCTTGGGGCCCCTAGACTACAGGTTGCTGTGGGCCCCCAATAAGGCAAAATTGCATAGACAGTGTCATAATTACGAGTTAGGAATTAATGATACATGTCTACCGACTGTACTCAACACGACAGATGAATTTGTCAGTTACTTGTCACAATTACGCAATTTTTCACTTTTGGCCAATCAGGGGCCCCATTGCAGGTGGGGGCCCCTATGCAGCCATATCTAGCCTGTGCATTAATCCGGCCCTGCATGCATGGCTGTTGTACTGAGACTATGCGTTTCACATACGGGAGACCAGTATGGTGGCGAATACACAGCCCCTTGATACTGGCCCTTCCGTTAGCTTCAGTCTGTAAATCCCCCTCCAAATCCCCCTTTCGCCCTTGGGCCTCAAATCTCAAATCTGGAGGACTATATCCTGGTTTAATCTCTATCTGGGCGAGCGGGGTGAGGACAGCGAGGAATCATCCGGGAGATAAGATATGGATGGATGTGTCCGCACTCCACACACCATACATTACCGACCACCGACTCGCTTTAAGAGCTGAGCGTAGTGTGCGGATTGACTGATAAGAATTAATCAAAAACACACTCTCTCAAAAACCCTGATAATTGTCCATTGATCAATGAACAGAATAAATAGTTGAAATCTAACACGGCGAGACAAAGACAGGTTAGAACTATATAGCCAACATGAAACTTTCATCAACGTCAAAGTTCATGATAAGAGAAAATCATTTGCGATCCGTTTGTGGCACCTAAATGATCAAACGTTAGTGAAAGAGGTCCTGGAGACAGAGGTACAGCAATAACATGGTTGACCGTAAAAAGTTCATGCATCAGGACAGCTCAGTGGCATTAAAGCCTGTCACCAGAAGAGGAGCTTCTGTGAAATGTCAGTTTTGACAACCTTACCATCATCCTCATCTGGACTCCCTTTGAGATGAAAACACACAGCTCACATTAGCACATAAGCACTGGCAGAGCAAAGGAGAGCATAGAAAGAAAAGGAGATTTGCATACTCAAATCTAAAATTCAAAATCTTCAAATAAAAAATACTCACCTTCTGGCTTTTCTGTAAGAAGCAAGCACAGGAGAAAATAACATGTGTGAGTTTGGAGACTTTTCATTCACTACGTAGTATGCATGGAATTTTAATGCTAGGTCTGGATATGTTTTTCATGGTAAAATAATGTGAAAAAATAACATTCTTTCATGAAAAACATGACAATCTCACTTTTTCAATAAACATTCCATGTTTTGTAACACATGGCTCTAAGGCAGTGGCTGCCAAGACATAGATGTGTTCAGTTTTTTTTTTTTGATGGCATGGAAAGCAAACTAGTTTCAGTTGAAGGGGGAGGCATGGAGAGCAGAGAAGACCAACCACGAAAGCTATAACATTCATTCACAATGTCCTGTTCCAGAAATAGCACACCTTGTGTCCAACATTGTTCAGAAGAGCTCTTATCATCAGTACGTTGTCATAGCAACTCCATCAGCACATGAGTGAAAGCTTGGTGGCTGAAGAGAGATATCAGGACTGGCATGCATTATGGGCTGGTCTCCAAGGGTACAGATCGCAGGGGGGTGGGGGGTGATAAGGGGAACATTACCCTACAACACCCCTAATTTATTTGTGAAAAAACGTGCATGGTCCCCCATTAAAAATAAGATACTTTAGTAATTTAGCAGTTAAAAAAGCAAGTAAATAAAAATGGAGTATAGGCTATAACAAAGGATTCTTGGTGTTGTTTTTAAATAATATGGCAATACTCTACAAAGTTACACTCACTCTACATGAGAATTTACCACCGCGCCAGTTGCATACAGTAACAGCAAGAAAAGACAGAAAGGCAAATACACTTTTGTGTGTTCCCCCAATACAACCCTGATGTTGGATCTCCCTCCCTGGTGCTCCCAGTCAGTGCTGATTGCTGTGTGATGTTGTTTGTATACTCACCAGCAGGAGGAGCTGCTTGTTTATCTTTCTTGGCTGCAGGGACCCAGAAAGAGAGAGTTACAATTTCATACTGCACACTATGGGCAAAAATACAAGGTGCTTAAAGAGTGGTCATACACAGTGAGCAAACACAGGCACACATTCAGGTGTACGTACATACAAATGTGGATATTAAACAACACATACGTACATAATGTGGTAATGCACATCCAAAGTGCATCGCAACTAGGACAACATCCATTCACAAGCTTGTCAACAACAACAAAATCCCACAACTACATTCAAATTCACTAAATCCACATTCAACAAAATTGTACATTTCCATGCAAACACTTTTTATCCTCACAGATATAGTAGAATCACAACAAGGGACAAGAGGTGTTCTGATGCAGACACGTGTGCAGCACTGTGCATGTCAAGGCAGAAATCTTTGTGGAGGGAAAAGAAAGGTGACATCCCACTCGTCATGCCATATCTGAAAGCCATTGGCCACAGGTCTTACCCAACTCTTCAGAGTTCTCCTCTGGTGAAACAGACAGGATTATGCGTTAGCATGGCCGCATGTTATTTCATGCTAGGCTTCATGATGAGACCAGAGCTCTAAATTAACTCCAGCCAACCAGCCAAATGCTGCTGGTGAAATTTCTGTTTGGCTCAACTCACTAGCCATTTTCACCCATTAGTGATCTAACATCCATTTTGGCTGGTGCTGACAAAAAAGTTAATGTAGAGCCCTGCATGTGACTGATGCTGGTGGTTCAAAGGAAAGGACTATAGCAAACGGCTCAGTAGTAAAACGTACAATGGCGATGTGTACTTGTCTAGTGTGAGGCACTGAGGAAGTTTAGTTTAGGAAGCTTAATGCTGAGCCTAGACTGGGTACTTGTAGTAAAAAAAAAAAGAAAAATCGAAATGATTTTCAAGCTCTGATTTATTCTAAATCTAAGATGAATCCAACCTGAACTGTTTATTTAATAGCACTGGCACGTCATCTATAAGAAGAGTGCGTACGATGTATCGTATGTGTGTAGCGGTGGGGTGGTTTACCGAAACCCAATCTGACAGACAATGAGAAGACAAAGCAGGTGGAGGGAGGCGGGCAGCACATATTAGTTTGCAGTAAGCTGAGGACAGGGTCCACCAATGAGATTAATGCTATGTCTTCATGTTCGCCTTGGACGGGCCGGCAGTCAGCACCGCTCAGAAAATAGAAACGCAAGATTGACTGACTGAGGATCCCCCAAAGACGTCCGAGGAAAGAGAGAAGGAGAGAGAGAGAGGGGGAGAGAGAGAGGGAGAGAGAGAGAGAGAGAGAGAGAGAGAGAGAGAGAGAGAGAGAGAGAGCACCACACCCAGAGGAGCAGACACTCATCAGTCGTTCTCGATTTTGCCGTGTGAGGACTCGGAGGCGGGCTAGGCCATGGCTACAGCCTGAATGCCCAGGGTCAGTGTGCAGGGCTAGGCTGGGGGAGAAATAGGGCCTGGGCACTTTTGGCTTAAGGGGGCCCCTCATAATTAGTGGCACAGAACTGACTCACCGGTGGGCCACGCACCCTCGTGGGCCCCTATTTTCAGAAATGTAAAAAAATAATATATATATTTTTTAACATTTCTGAAAATAGGGGCCGACCGGGAAATGCCAGCTGCACCAGATGGCCAGTTCAGCCCAGGGTCGGCATGTGAAGGCCACATGCTCCATCTCTCCTCGGGGTCATTAGCGGGGTGGAGGTTTCAGCTTGACGGTTGAAGGAGGCGCCACGGGGAGTCTCAGATCTGGATTTGGGAGTCTGAGGCGTGAACAGGTTGCCAGCTGAGCTAGCTGCGCTGCGCTACGCTCCGCGCGACCTGCCCCGCTCGCTTGCCTTAATCCCACTGCCTCAACTCCTCCTCCTTCCTCCCCTCCCTCTTTTTCCTGTCTTCTCATTCCTCCCTCCACCTCTCCTCTTGCATCTCTCTCTCTCTTCTGTCTCCTTTCACTGCCCTCCTCCCTTGTCCTGTTTTCCTGTCTCTCAAACCTCCTCTACTCCCTCGCATTTCTCTTCCCTCCTCCACCACCTCAGCTATTGCTCCTGCCCTCCTTCACTCTCCTCCCCTACCTCTACTCCCCCTGCCCTGCATTTCTACTGTATCCTCCTTCACTGTCTCCCGTTCTGTATCACTCCTGTCTTCCTACACTGCTCGCCTCGCCTCTCGTCTCCTCTCCTCTCTCCCTTTCCTCCTCCTCCTCCTCCTTCTTCCTCCATCACCCCGTCTATCTCTCCCATCCATCTCCCGCCACTATTCCCCCCTCCCTCCACCAGGAGGTATCAGCCTATCCCCCTACTCTACTGCACAGGGGCTATAAGATTCCAGCCTCGGCCTTGGACTTCAGGTCATGTTGCCAGTCTGACCCTGGGCAGATAAGGGGGTGGAGGTGGAGGTTGGACAGGGGGTGGCGTGGAGGGGGTTCTCTTTGAAAGCGGGTGGTGCATGTGGTGGATTGGATGCATGGGGGGTGGTGTGGTGGTGTGCTCCATCCAGGCTGGCTAGCATACTGTAAGGTCCAACACGTCTATTTTTGATAAGGTTTGTCTTTCAGGCCACACTCTGTTAACGGGGATCTCAACGCCAGCGGGTTTGGACCTGGCACCTCTCAAGGTCCTGGAGGTGGTGAGGCCGCGAGATGCACCAGGTTGTAAATGCCTCGTCTGGCAAGGCCCCTCCCCTGGGTCCCCGTCGCCCGTCGCCCCCATCCCACCCCAACCCCCAGGGATGGACTGGGCATTTGGCATAGCGGGCATTTCCCGGTGGAACATGCACCCTTGTGGGCCCCTATTTTCAGAAATGTAAAAAAGATACATATATTATTTTTTTAAACATTTCTTAAAATAGGGGCCCACAAGGGCGCGGGGCCCACCGGTGAGTCAGTTCTGCACTTCTAATTATGAGGGGGCCCTTTGATTCAGAAGTGCCCGGGTCCTCTTTCTCCCCTAGTTCATCCCTGTCCCCCCCCACCCCATCCCTTGTCCCCAGGCGAGGCAGCCAGGCAGGCAGGCAGGCAGGCAGGCAGTCGCCCCCGCCCTTATAAGGAAGGGCAATAAGGGGTCAGTGGACTACAATATGTCCGGATACTTATAGGGTGTTGACAAACACATTGAACTGCAGTGGGGTGGGGTGTGGTGGAGGCAGTTTCTTGTGATGAGATTGTCAATGCAGCCAGGGGTGAAAGGAGAAAAAACAGCAGCGTTTTGACGAAATAACTTTGTATTTGTGGTGAGCTGACATCAGGCGTCAGACACAGACACACACGCAGACACACACGCAGACACACACACACACACACACACAGAAAGAACCCCTCCCCCCAACCACCCACCCACACACACACACACACACCCACACACACACACACAGCCACATAGACACGTCTGCATCTCTACCTGTCTCCAAATCAGCAATGAAAGGTTACTTTAGAAGTCAGTATGAACACAGCCAAGGACACTTCAACTCAACAGTGTTTTGGTGCTTTCCCACCAATTTTCTACTACTCTGTGTCCTCTCCCACAATTTTCTCCCTTGTGTCCTCATATTATTGTGTGTGTGTGTGTGTGTGTGTGTGTGTGTGTGTGTGTGTGTGTGTGTGTGTGTGTGTGTGTGTGTGTGTGTGTGTGTGTGTGTGTGTATGTGTGTGTGTGTGTGTGTGTGTGTGTGTGTGTGTTTGTGTGTGTGTGTGTATGTGTGTGTGTGTGTGTGTGTGTGTGTGTGTGTGTCTGTGTGTGTGTGTCTGTGCGCGTGCGTGTGCGTGTGACAGTTCCCGGTGATGAAATGTAGCAGAAAAAGCCCCCACGCAGGCCTTGCTCACTCCATCTCAAGTAGCCACTCAAATACTGATCTGAGATCTGATCTGTCCAACTGAAAACACATCTTCCATGTGACCACATGACGCGCTGACTCAGCATTAGTATTGAAAAGGGAGTAAATCCCAAGGGGATAAGACTCTCTAAATTAAAACCAAGCCATTTCAAAAATGGGTGGAAGAGGGAGCAGGGCCGCGGCTGACAGCTTTTGGCCGGGCCCAGGACAAAAAGTCATCTGGAAGCCCTCAACCAGAGGCAATTCTAGGGTCAGGTGGGGCCCCAAGCCAAAATGCAAAACAATGAACATTTGAACCAAAATCACCACTAATGTAGTACAGTATGGGCTGTTACTCACTATTTAGGGGTTTGGGGGCCCCAAGCGGCTGCCTGCCTTGCCTGGTGGCAAGACGCACCTCTGCCCTCAACCACCCCCCCATCCCCCACTACACACTCTCAGAAATAAACGTACAGAACTCGTCGCTGTGGCAGTATCTTCAAGGGGAGTACCATTGTCTCGCTTGATTGGTACCCCCCCAAAAAAAGGTGGGTTCAGTTTCTTCCAATGTCGACCAATGTGCATCGGTCACCTCTTTTTTGAGATATGACTCAAGCGACGCGATGGTACTCCCCTTGAGGGTACTGCCACAGCGACGAGTTCTGTACCTTTATTTCTGAGTGTGTAATACATACAATGGGGAGCAGGGCCATTCGATCAAATGAGTGTTTCGTTAGCAGGCCGTGTTTCGTTCACCATGCACCGACGTTTTGTTCAGCAGGGAGGGAGCTGTCGTTGTGTTCAGGCTACCTATTCTCCTGAACATTTATTTCATTATTCATCATCATACAATGCAATAACTACACAATTCTGACAAGCCCTGCATCAACCCTCTTCCCCTCCCACTCCCCTAGGCCCCTGGGCCGGGAAGAACTGACCCCTTTGTCTGTCTGTCTCCCCCTGTCGGCTTCCCTCGAGTTACGGATGGATCCGGGACAGTAGTCTGCAATATAATAAGCAGGCCAGGAAGGGGAAAGGGGAGTAAAATGTGTGGGTGCCACCCCACACTAACCCCTAGCCCACGGACTTCATACTCCTGATCCCAGCCGGCCCAACAGCCACTCTGGTTACAGCCTGTCAGCACTCCCTCCGTCATCCGGCCCGGTGACTCTGCCAGACAAATATCACATGCGGACCGTAGCCTATACACACACACACACACACACACACACACACACACACACACACACACACACACACACACACACACACACACACACACACACACACACACACACACACACACACACACACACACACACACACGCACACACACAGAAGACGTGCAAACCACACACACACGTGTGCACCACACACACAATAGTCACGCACACACACGCATGCAATCTCTCTCTCTTTCTCTCTCAAACACACCCACCCACACACACACACACACACACATTTACATTTACTTTATATACCTACTGTACATATATACACACAAACACATGCTTGTTTGCTGTAAGTTTGGCGTTAAGTCAATGCGAAAGCGCCACAGACCCTGAAGCTGCCCTCGCTAATGCTATGGGCTAATGGAGAGTCCTCCACAGTCATACTGTGTATCTAACCCTGGCCCCCCGGGGACCAACAAGCCCCACTCAGACTTTTCCTTTAATCTGCTCCCGCTCCTGACTCTCGCGCTGCGCTCCCGTATTCGTACATCCTGAGCTCAGTGCTTGAAGTGGAAAAAAAGAAGTGCAGGAACCCTAACTGTCTGATTATATCATCCAAAAAGAAGTGCAGGAACCCTAACTGTCTGATTATATCATCCAAAAAGAAGTGCAGGAACCCTAACTGTCTGATTATATCATCCAAAAATAAGTGCAGGAACCCTAACTGTCTGATTATATCATCCAAAAAGAAGTGAAGGAACCCTCGCCACTTATAAAATGTGGCGCACAAGACTACTTCCTGCGCAAACTAAAGAAGGCAAGTGCTACACCCTCCATCATGACAACATTCTACAGAGGAACCATAGAGAGCGTCGTGTCCAACTGCATCACAGTGTGGGGAGGAAGCTGCACGGAGAAAAACAGGAAGACACTCCAGCGTGTTGTGAACACAGCGAAGAAGATCATTGGAGTACCACTCCCCTCCCTGCAGGACATTTACACCACACGCCTCACCCGGAAAGCACTGATGATCATCAAAGACACAAGCCACCCTGCACACAAACTGTTCAGCCTCCTGCCCTCTGGAAAGAGGTACAGGCGCCTCCGTTCCCGCACCACCCGGCTGGCGAGCAGCACAATGCACCAAGCGATCAAGATGCTGAACACTCAACCCACTCTCCCTCCACTGTCAGCCTCTAGCCAGCAAGGCCACTGACAACCCCCCCCCCCACTGTCAGCCTCTAGCCAGCAAGGCCACTGACAACCCCCCCCCATCCCCCACCACCATATCTGCGACTGAACATTCCACCTGCACTACTATACTTGTGACTGAACTTTCAACCTGCACTAACTCAAAACATGCACTCACACACACACACACACACACACACACACACACACACACACACACACACACACACACACACACACACACACACACACACAAGCACACTGCACTTTCTGCACTAAACCCAACATACACACACTGACACACACACACACACACACACACACACACACACACACACACACACACACACACACACACACAGACACACGAACACACACACAAGACGCACACCGCACCTTCTACCTGCACTAAACACATACACACACACACACACACACACACACACACACACACACACACACACACACACACACACACACACACACACACACACTGCTGCTGGTGTACTTGACAGACCTTTTTATATTTATTTTCTTCAAAATGCTACTATTACCATATCAGAACGCTATAAAGGACTTTTTTTAGGAAAAGCACAAAAACACAACAAATACCTCTTAATGTATGTCCTCTACAAGTCTTCTGTTGTCCAGTCTTGCACTTTAAATGTCTGTATGAGCACTGTCTATGTCCATACTGTCTTAAGTCCATGTATAAGTACTGTCTATGTCTATACTGTCTATGTCCTTACCTTAATTAGTCTATGTCTGTATGGGAAAGCAAGAAATGTAATTTCAAATTCTTTGTATGACCAGTGCATGTAAAGAAATTGACAATAAAACCTACTTGACTTGACTTGACTAGTGCAGGAACTCTGATGATAAAAATTAAGAGGTGGGGGAACTGAGTTCCCCACTTCAAACACTGCCTGTTCTCAATAATTGCCTCCTTCTCGCCTAAAAACTATCGTGGACACGCCACGGAGGAGGCTGTTGGATTATAACTGTCGACTCTGCGCGCGCGTGTGTGTAGTTAGTAGCAAGCTCCTCTTTGCTCGAGCGCACTGTAGATTCTCTAGTCTAGGGAGTAGATCAGGAGGTTGTTAGCTAAGGCATTCGTAAAGAACACGGAGGAGGTGAAGTCAAGGAAGAAACAGTGATTAAAAATTAGCCAGTGAAGTGGAGTCAAATATCAAACCTTTGGTCAAACGTGGTACAGTATGAGTTGGGGCAGGGGGGTGGGATCTTTTCTGTGAAAATCGGAACCTGAGTTTGAATGATTCATGCTAGCAGTCGTATTATTAATCTGGAGATGGTTAATAATGCAACTCCCACTTCCCAAGTACACCTCATTTCACAGACAGACAGACAGACAGACAGACGCACACACACACACACCAAGTCCAAATACCCCAGAGATGAAATAAACACACGCACGCGCAACGCACGCGCAACGCACGCGCAACGCACGCGCACACGCACGCGGACCAATGTTCAAATACCCCAGAGGCAAAATGTGCAGTACCACAAGCCAACTTGAAAAAGAATGGTCGTCGCACACTCAGAACTTCATGCAGTTACAGTACATTTAATAAGACCAACGTTTCGGCTTACGCCTTCATCAGGGTCATCTCAGTGTGCGTTTACTGAAACCCGAAGAAAGACAGTACCACAAGCCAACCAAAACATAAGACTGAAATAAACTTCATCAGATTACATTTTTCTGCCTGTATCGTCATATAAGTTTCATGCTTTTCTTGGGCTTTCCTTGGGACTCCTTAGGGAGGCCAGATGAGTAAACCCGTGACCTAAATGAGGTATGGAAATGAGACATTTGACAGACACTCAATCCTTCATCTATGTATGTTTAGAAACAGGTGAGATCATAATCAAAGTAACGTAATGACTTCTTAGTGACCTTGAGTCTCTTAGTACAAGTGGCCAGACGTGGCTTTTTTCCCAGGTGCACAGGAGGGTGAGGGGGCGGGGTGGGTGGTGGTTGGGGGACTCCTCCACTATGACGAAATCTAGCCGCCCGGCACTCGTTATCAGGGCTGGCATGGGGGAGAAATAGGGCCCGGGCACTTTTGGCTTAAAGGGGCCTCTCATAATTAGCGGCGCAGGACTGACTCAACGATGGGCCCCGCACCCTCGTGGACCCCTATTTTCATAAATGTAAAAACAAATATATATATATATATATATATATTTTACATTTCTGAAAATAGGGGTCCTAAAGGGAAATGCCCGCTATGCCAGATGGCTAGCCCTGCTCCTGCTCGTCATCGTTACAGTTCACGTGAGCACAGATCTGACTAAAAATACAGCATATAGGCTAGCTGAAGCTGGGCAGGACACGGCCGGCTGCAATAGCTCCCTTCCACGTACGTCAATTCAAACACGCAAAGGACACTAGAAATAAAATTGACTTCGTGGGTTGATGATATTACAGGAACTAATCTAAGATCATTAAAAAAAAACGATTTAACAGTGCTTAATCACAACAATAACAACAACAAAACGAAATGTTAAGCCAGACTAAACGCTCTGCTAACTTGAACTTTGATCATCCAGTCAACCTTTACAGCTCCCTTCCACTTAGGTCAATTCAAACACCCTAAGGACACTAGAAAAAGGACTTTGTGAGCTGATGATATTACAGGAACTAATCTAAGATTGTAAAAAAAACAATTTAATCACAATGAGAGAAAAAAAACAAAGCAAAATGTAAAGCCAGACTTAATGCTCTGCTAACTTGAACTATGACCATCCAGTCGACCCTTACAGCTCCTCATTAGTGGCCCGACTTTGCAAAAAAGGAATCACAGCACAAACGGAAATGGAAATAGAGACAATGGGGCATGAGGAGTGTTAAGAGGGATCGTGAGGGTGTTTAAACAAACAAGCCATTAGCCCTGAGCTCTCTCTCGTGCTTCCAGACCATTAACTGCCTATTCCTTTCTCCCCTAAATACACCCCTCATATGAGTCACTTCACCCCCATTCTCGATGTCTCTGCTATCTTTAGGCTAAGGATGTGTTTCCTCCTCCTTGTCCCACACCCCTCGCTCACCACATCCACCGCCCGCACCCCCATCCTTCCAAGGCTCCACACAGACACACACACACATGAACACACAAGCTCACCCACACATGCACTCACGCACGCACGCACACACACACACACACACACACAAACACACACACACACACACACTTCCAGCTCTGTCCAAACAGAGGGCCGAACAGCAGGCCTCAGGCATAATAGCCGCAGGCATAGCACAAATGTCACTGCCCAAAAGAGACCATCGCCCGGCGTGGCTATTTCAGGATCCACAAATGCATTCGAAACATGGAAGAGCAATTAAAGATGCACAATGCAAAGTATCGGACGAGTAATTATCGCTGTATGTCTGTAAAAGCCCCCTGGTTCAGTAGGTCGCACACTGGGGATCGCTTCTAAAGGCACAGCCACACTCTAATGTCAGCGTTGCCAGATGAGGCTGATGATTTCCAGCCCAAAAAATGCTCAAACCCTGCCCAGAAGCACAAAATCCCGCCCAATTCTATGGATTTCTATGGCAAAAATTGGGCGTTTTTTTTGCTAAAATGCCATTTTTACCCGCAAAGGGAGGATATCCTAAGCAGCCCAATTGGGCGGGAAACAGCCCAATCTGGCAACACTGTCTAATGTAGGGCCTTAGTTTAATCGCCTCTACTTTTATTTCTCATGCCCTTTATCTCATATAATGCTGATGAGACTAAACAAGCGCTGATCTCCCAACACAGACATTTCCCACACAGACACACTGACACTGCACACACACCAGCCTCCCTTGGCTTGGCTTTCTCTCCTTTCCTGTCTTTCTTCAAGTCTTCCGTCTCTTTCTCACTCACTCACTCTCTCTCCTTCTCCTTCTTGCTGCCTGGCTGTCCGTGTGTCTCTCTCGTATTCGCTGGACAACCTCTTTGGAATGTTGAGGAATGTTCACTTAAGTAATCCCCCGTGACATTTATCCACCCCCCACCCTCCCACTATCCCATACACACACACACAGGCGCGCACACACCCAAACACACACACTCAGACACACATGGACATTCATATCACACACACACACACACACACACACTCTCTCTCTCTCTCTCTCTCTCTCTCTCTCTCTCTCTCTCTCTCTCTCTCACACACACACACATCCCAAATCAGCATGGCATACTGCTGTTTCATTGAGCTAATCATCTCAGCATGTGCAGCTCTCAGCTGACGGAGCGACACATCAAAGAGAGCAGCAGCAGCAGCAAGTGACAGCCAGAGCACCCCCACCCAACCATGCCACACACACCACACACACACACACACACAGTCTCGTCCCATCCAGTTCCTCGACCCCCTCACTGCCTCAGATCTGACAGAATACGATTATTTTAGTCAGAACATTCTGAAATTATGACAATTGGACAAAAGTGACTATTTGACGAAATTATAATTGACCGTTGATCAACTTCATGGAACGCCCACACCCCACCCCCCCCCCCCACCCCCACCCCACCCCAGCCTCCCCCATCCCTTGTCCCCCCCTGCTGAGATCTGACAGAATACGAAAAGTCAGAGCAACACTAATGATGGATTTCACGACATTTCAAATTATTACAAGTTGGACAAAACTTTGATTAAATCGACCCTTGCTCAACTCCATGTGTCTCGCATCGCATCTCAACTTAACCCTCACAATCTGTCCAACTATCTAGCACAACTTTCCTTTTGCACTACTTTTCAAATCATCATTGTGATTTTTCACACTTTATGAGCTGAGACCGAAAATAAATACCAAGTATATACCGGTACGTACTTGGCCAATGAAGCTGATTCTGATTCTGCTGTAGTGTGTAGCCTCTTACTGCAGATGGGGTCGCCGGTGGGTCTATTCACTATTCGCTGAAAATGCTCAACTACATCATAACAACATTGCTATAACAGTGCCGAGAGCCTTAAGGAACAGATTAAGACATAGACATTACAATTTTGGTGACAGTAAGGTTATAACATAGGTGCTGCGCTAAGGGGTTAAAAAAATAAATAAAATGTTGTCCTATGTCCTTCAGGAGTTCACATGTCAGAGCACTGTGGACATACACATCTATTCTTATTGCCATTAGTCAAGAAAACTGATTGCAGTCTGTGAACATTGATTCTCATTTATCAAGGTCACGACTTTTCAGTGAGCTACAGGTAGGTAGGCCTACACTCCTTTTTTAGAACTTGAAGATGTTTCAGTTTTCATTCTAAGAAATGTCTTCATTTCTGTCACTTTTTTCATCAATAAAGAAAGGTAAAATGTCTTCAAGTTCCAAACAAGTCCAGTTGTTTACAACTTAGCTCATTGACAAGTGTTGGAGCGCACAACTTCACTCAGTACAGCAATTCATCATTTAATCACAGACCACTGAGAAATTGATACACACTGTTGCCTGAGAGATTTATTGAACAGCTCTGTATGCTGATACATTCTCTTTGAATGTTTATAGGTTCCATATGTTTTATACAGACAATTATTACAAAAGCATAATGCTGAAGAGAGCTCATATGGCTTTTCATGTACATATTGACAGATTTCTACAATGAGTGAGCTAAGACAACAGGTTGCAGTGGAGGCCATGAAGTGACAATAAAGTCAAGTCAAGAGATGTTTGTCATTTTTGGCAAAAAAAAAGCCTTATACAAACGAAAGATTCCTTTGAAAGTTAATTACTTTGCTGTGACTTATGTATGATGTCTGCCTTCTTGAGGAGTACTCCTTACCACATGCTGATTGCAGTGAAACAGGTGAAATACTATATTAACTGTCATTTTTTTGTTGCCTGTGAGTCTTTCAAGTATACATTTAAATGCAAGGCTGATGTCTTGTTTTCATTAGATTGCATCATGTCAAGGCCAGTGTTGCCAGATTGGGCAGTTTCCCGCCCAATTGGGCTGCTTAGGATGGCCGTGTGCGGGAAAAAATGGATTTTGGAGGAAAAACCACCCAATTTTTGGCCATAGAAATCAATAAAATTGGGCAGGATTTAGTGCTTCCAGGCGGGTTTTGAGATTTTTTTGTTCTGGAAATCATCAGCCTCATCTGGCAACCCTGGTGAAGGCCACTGCTGTGTGTCTGCCTGGTTACCCTGCTCAGTGTGCAGCTGATCTGATGTTCTGTACAGCGTGTGAGATTGCCGGACCGACATCAGAAACCTAAACTTGTTATTGCACCAGTAACAGCTGAAATGTCTTGATATGACTTACTGACAGATAGATAGGCACATAAAAACACACACACACACACACACACACTTAGACACAAGTGCTGCCGTCTGACCTCTCAGACATCTAACCTAAAGGAAGAACGTGAAATTAATAATGGTGAAATTAATATTGACGTTAGCTTGCACGGACGCCCATGGCTACGACTATATTTAATGTGGGACGTGTGGGTGAGGATGGCTGGCATGGCTGGCATTTGGCTGCGCGCCATATTCCCCCTGGCCACCAGGGGCCTGCCCCATGGGGTTTCAGAGTTTTTATAGGGCTGTGAGGCGGTGTGAAGGTACACTTAAGCTGTCTCTCACCCCTGTCACAATACCCCATCAGTCAGCCGTCAGTGACAACATGATCGGTGACTCAACACCATGTCCGGTGCGGTGCCGAGTGTTGTGTTGTGTTTGTGTTTTGTTTGTGTTTGTTTGTTGTTGGTGTCGTTTGGTTGCATTTGTTGATATCATTATGTTATGTGAAATTATGGGAAAATAAAAATCATTGTTAATACAAAGAGCTATCCTTGTATTAACAAATATACATGTATATAGGGTATAATTCTAGGGTATAATTAGGGGGGCTTGTCTATTATAATTGCTTTTGTTTTATGTATTTGTTTTGTCTTGTTGTATTACAAGACAAGGGGCGCGGCTCTGCTGCTGACCCTCTGGCTCACCTTTTCTATTGCATACAACTTTTTTGTTCACTTCCTTTCTTCTGTCTAATGTCTACTCTGGATATTCTCCAATCTCACATGCTTTCACAAACAGAGTCTATTATTAAGAGGCCTATCATTTAAGATTATGTGAACAAAAGCTTATTCTTATTATTTTTACTGATAAAGGTCACTTTCTAAAGAAATATGCCACTGTAGACAGTTACAAATGAGGGTGGATGAATGCCACTCAACGCCCAAGATGTCACTCTCTCTCTCTCTCTCTCTCTCTCTTGGTTGGTGCTGACCTCATGCTCCAAGTTAGCTCTTGGGAGTATCCTATTTTTAGCGCTGCTGTAGGTACAGCTGCTGTTGTTCCGTTTCATGGTTTCATTTCAGATCCCTCTGCCGTTGAGATGTTTACCGTTACTCTGAAGATCTGACTTTCATGTTGCTACCGCTTGCTTCCACTCCAGTTTCAGTCCAATTTGGTGCATGCAGCAGGTGCTGTAGATTAGGATCACGCTAGTCGCTAGATGTGCAAGTGCTAAAGTAGAGTGAATTACATCTGGCAAAATAAGGTTTGTTTAACCTATGTAATCTAATAACCTGCTTATAGCCACGCTGACCTTTTAGCATTAGAGGATGAACAGGGTGCTGAATTTATGGAGAGATAAATGCAGGAGGCATCGCATGGCGTAGGCATAGCATGGTTTTGAACGGAGAGGAGACTGTCTAATTTATTTGCACTCTAGACATTGAATATCTCTGCGGCTCTTCACTTGAACCCAAACACCCACCACCCCAACCCCACCCCCCCCCCCCCCCCCCCGACAGACACCCCCCCCCCCGCCCCCGCGCGCCACACACACACACACACACACACACACACACACACACACACACACACACACACACACACACACACACACACACACACACACACATCCCTAAATCATATACAGTATACAGCATGTAGTAAAAAAACTATAACAAAATACTATGTGATATGCAAATTGGCAAACAAAAAACAATAAAACAAATAATACAATCATGAAAATTCCACTTTCGACATCAAGAAAAACTTATTGAGATGCATTGCAGTGTGTTTCTCACTGGCTTTGTTCATTTGTATGCTGCCATATGCTGTGTTGTTAATGTCTCGTGTTCATGAGGCACTTCAGTTCTTTAATATGCACGTTAGTTACAATGGCAGCCGATAGGGCTCGGATACATCATTTGTAATGCATATTGTTTTGGAATTCCAAAGCGCTGTTTCAACAGGTGACCAGGGACAAGGAAGACATGAAAATTATTCCATTCAGGTTGAAAACATATTTGTGGCTCACAAACAGATGTGTGTGAGTTGATCAGTGATGTCTCCATAAATCTAATAAGACAAAAAAGGGAACGAAGGAAGATAAAAAAAGCGAACAAAACAAAAGGAGAGGCAATTATTCACAAGGCTTAGTTTGAGTTTAAGCCTCTCTCGTCTGTTTCTGTTCTCTAAATAACAAGTAGGTCTGACGGCACTCCTCCTCATTAGCAGAAAGTCTCTGCAAGCTGCAAGGCTCCGAGTCGACCGTGACACAATGAATCTTCATGCCTTCGTGCCGTTATGCCTTTTAAAATGCTAGCAAATAATCTCCGCCGCTGAATAGGGTGGGGGGATGAGGTGGGGATCGGAGGGTTAGGGGGTGGACTGTGTTGCACAACGCTCGCATCGTAACGTGTGTATTATAGAAGCGTAATTAAATTCAATTAGCTGGCAGGTCCATGGCTGGGCGGGAGGTTCAGCGATGGAATTTCTCAGGCCGGCGGACGGACCAGTGTTGCCAGATTGGGCAGGTTCCCAGCACCCAATATTTGGTCATAGAAATCAATACAATTGGGCGGGATTTAGTGCTTCCAGGCGGGTTTTGAGCATTGTTTTGGGCTGTAAATCATCAGCCTCATCTGGCAACCCTGAGACAGACAGACAGACAGACAGACAGACAGAGGGATGGAGATGCATGGGGAGGACCCTCCTTCTCCCATCTGTCTGCCATTCATCAGCTAACAATGACGCATGCCGAAGGAGGGGGCATGATAAAGGAGTTATAGTTAAGCTAATGTTACCCTCCACACTAAAACACATCACACACATAGACACACACACATAGACACACACACGCACGCACGCACGCACACACACACACACACACAGCATTACCCCAACCGTCCTGTGCCTCCTCAATGGTCATGAGGCTTTGTCACTCTTCGTCTTGTACAAAGCCTGTACTGGTGGCTTTGGAGTATACTGTTGACGAGAGCAGCGATAGTCTAGACTATAGAGACAGAGCTGACTAGAGTTTACAATGGGAAAAATATGAATATGTGTTTTATTGTAAATCAAATGTTAGCCCCCCTCCACACACACACACACACCAATACCCCACCCAACTCCTGTACTGTACACAGGGGGTGGGGGCAAAGGGGTCAGTCGTGCTGGGCCCAGGGAGAGGAAGGTCCCAAAACTGGGAAAAAAAAGCTGTCAGCGGCCACGAACTACTGCACTGTTGTGGAATATGAATGTTTCTGTGTTTGTGTTGTTACATGGTAAGGTATATGTAACTGTCCCTTCACCAACCCACCTCAGCACACACGCGAGCACACACACACACACACACACACACACCATCACCCCTCCACAAGGGTCATGGAGAGTGTCCTCTTCATTTCTCACAAGGTCCGACAGCTTTGGAGCACACTGGACTAGATGGGTTTGTGTTGTTACTGTATACCCACTACAACACACACACACACACACACACACACACACACACACACACACACACACACACACACACACACACACACACACACACACACACACACACACACACACACACACACACACACACACACACACACCTCCACAAGGGACCATCATGGAGAGTGTCCTCTTCGTTACCCACAAGGTACGGCAGCTAGCTTTAGATGTGTTTGTGTTTGTGTTGTTATCCTGTCCTGGGATACAGTATACTGTAGCTGGGCTTCAATTCAGCTCTGAAGATATGATATGTATGTACACTACACAAGGTCAGAGAGAGCGAGGAGGAGAAACAAGAAATTGTGTTGATAAGGAGAGACCATGAGGCAAGGCAAGGGAAAGGCTTCAGATTTGGCAAATGCTATCTATGATCTGTTAAGCCCTGTTTTCACTGGTGGCAAAATGTGTGTGCGTGTGTGTGTATGTGTGAGAGAGTGTGTGCGTGTGTATACATGCATGTGTGTGCCCAAAAATATGAATGATTTCAACACCCATCAGCTGTGCGGTTTGCCGCAGGGCAATGAAACTGTGATCACAGTATTGCGCTCATCTAACCTGACTCACTGCTGTGCTGACCCACTAAACTTCAAGGAGAAAATTACACATACACACACACACGTCTCCAACAACAGTCATCAAGAACTTTCGTGAGACGCATCATCCCTGTTCTCAGTTTGTGCTGAAGTGCCAATCATGTCCTTGAAAGATGGCCAGAAATGTGTGTAACTCCTTTGTGTGTGTGTGTGTGTACATGTGTGTGCGTGTGGGTGTGTGTGTGTGTGTGTGTGTGTGTGTGTGTGTGTGTATGTGTGTTCTCGGTCGCTCTGGAAGTTGACTTGTCATCATCGTCTCATCTCATCACAGTTGACTGCTAGCCAAGCTCTATGAATCTGTAGCTACTTTATCGCTAATGGCACTGGTGACGGACTCCCATCGGGGATCCTGGTTCACCAGGTGTGGAGCTATACAAGCGGCAAGCAGGGCATGTGCACCTGGGCACGGGGCCCTCTAGTAGGATACTGGTGGCCGGGTGCTTATTTTTGACTTTGGCAGTCTATATGGGGACCCTCCCTCCCCCCCCCCCCTGTATCTTTGCCTTAGGGCCCTCCGTGAAATTGTTTCGCCACGCACTTTGCTCCACCACTGAGTCACAAAATCGCCACCTCGTAAATACAATCGATGTGTTTACTCATTGCATTAATACGACCAAATTATTAACTGACTGAAAAATGAATAAAATCCTTGGAAAAGCATTTCTAACGTCCTTGCACAAAACTAAGAGACAAGAACCACGATCAACGACGTCTTTCTGGGCAATCACAGTTATGTGATGTAAGGAAAACAAAAAAAGGTACTGGAGACATTGATAATGGACTAGGTCCGAAACGTCTGTAGCTCCAGTTATTTTCCGATGACTTCTTCTGTAATTTGTCGGCCACAATACACATTTTGAACTTGCAAGCCTTGTGTGCACTTCATCTTTTCTGACCGTCTCAGTTATCCAGTGGTGTAGTCTACGTAGAACGCGGGTATACGGAGTATAACCACTTCTAAATTTCAGGGATTTCAGTATACCCACTTAAAATTGATTGCTCCATTATTTTGAATAGCACAAATATACACAGTATACCCACTTCAAAAAATGCTCAAAGTTACAGTATACACACTTTAAAAAAAAAGTAGACTACACCACTGCAGTTATCTAAGGTGAAATTTTCGGGTGATATGGCTTCCTTGAATAAACGGCGGGCCGGGCGGCTAAGAGATGGAAAGTTGGAATAAGACCCAGAGAGCTTTTCACTACTGTAATTACATCTGATCTTTTAATCAGAGCGCCCCCCCACCACAACCCCCCCGCTCCCTAAACACCCCCCCCCCTCCAGATTCTGGCAGCGCTGGTGGCTATTTAAATGCCACCCCCACGGCTAGACGTGCCCAAGTCACACAAAACAACGCTGTTGTTCAGTGGCGCTTGACTTCGAGACTCCGGGACTTGTTTACCGTCAGTAAATAGTGGCCTGAGCAGTGAAACAACAAGGCCACTAGAGAGTGCACGATGACAGTACCAGAGTGTAAGATCAAGTATAAAATGTGTTCGGTACAAAAACAGAACAATCAGAACAAGGAGGAAGTATATAGTAGGCCCACAGCGGCATAATAGATGTGTCTAAATAGAGCTCAGTAGTGTCGTAAAATAGCAGTTAAATATATGCTTTGCATAAGTACAGTGTGACAGGCTCAAACAAAGGCTACAACAGCTGGGCACTGAACTGCTACACGGGCGACCTGGGTTCGATTCCCAGCCCAGCCCAGGTCATTTCCCAATCCTTCCCTGTCTCTCTCTCTCCCATCTCGCTTCCTGTCTCTCCTCCATTGCCCTATCTGAAAATAATAAAATCCAATATATATATATATCTTGATCTGTGCTGGTGGAGGGAGGCGAGGGAGGCACGCTCCACTCCAGCCACCTTGTTGGGCTGCGACGCCGACGTGGGTGCTATTCTGGAGGCTGTTTATTAAGGAGCCGTGCTTTCACAGAGACACAGCTCACTCGCCTCCAGACGGGGGAGGGGGGGGGCAGACACTCTTAATCAGGGGGGGGGGGGGGGGGGGGGGTCCAAGCATGACGAGGGGTGGGGGTGGGTGGGGGGAGAAGGGGGGTGGTTGTTATATGAGATGGGGTCAGTGGAGGGATGTGGCATTACACTGAGGCACTGAAGTAGCGGGATGGATGGATGGATGGATGGTGAGAGAGAAAGTGTGTGTGTGTATGTGTGTTTTGGGGGGTGGGGGTGGCAAGGATGTTGCGTGAGTGAAAGGGAGAAGTAAAAAGAGTTTGCTGTGTGTGTGTGTGACAGAGAGAGAGAGAGAGAGAGAAAGAGAGAAAGGCGAGAGAGCTTGGTGGTTGTTTTGTATGTGAGAGTGATCTGATATAGGCTATGTCATGTGATGTCATACACTCAATGGGACTCTCCCTGTGATGTGACGTGAGATACATTCACATGAACTCAAAAGAACCAAAGATAACAAGGCTACGTCTGAGAAAAGGAGAGAAACAGAAAAAATAAAATAAAAACTTGAATGACGTCGCAAAGGTGGGTCAAAGACGTCCAACATGGAATTGTCCTTCAGTGTAACGGATACTTTTGCTTACTGTAAATGCAAAAATATATATATTTTGTAATTATTTTTTTGGCTTGGCTTTCATGCATTCACTTTTCAAAAAATTGAAAATCATGTTAGTAAAAGTATCCGTTAGCACTGAAGGACAATTTCATGTTGGACGTCTGACCCAGGTGACTGTCTCATCGCAACCAGCACGAAAGGGAAACAGGGGGCCGCAATACCATGCAATTCCTCCCAATATCACCAAAGCTGTTGTGTGAGATGGGGTATGGCTAACATCGGCAGAGAAATGATATTCTGTCTGAAAAAATACAGACTCATAAACACCTCTTCCATTAACCTTCATGGTAGGAGAACCACTGGTAAGGTTTGATGAAAATAGCAGCGTGGTGACTAAAGGAATTCCTAATAGAATACATTATGCACAGTATACTCAACCCAATAAAGATAACACAAGACATACAGTTCTGGCAGACATTTTTTTACGAAACACCTAGTGACCAAATAATGTGCCTCTTAAATTAATTTAATCCATCACACTTTGTGGGGAAAAAACACATAAATGCATCCAGCCAAACACTAATATTGTTTTTTTTATTATTATTTTTTAAAAATGAAGGACTACCAAGAGCAAGTCTTTGGCTAAACCCTATTATGATGTTGCCATAATGGCACAGGATATTCTGGGTTGAATCACTCAATTGAAGCGTAATGTCTTTACTTTCCATCAGAGAACTGCAGTTCAGCATAACGGGTTGGCAGAAGAGCAGCAGTAGAGCTATATGAAGTGTGTACAGGGCTGAAAGGTCTGGGAGGCCAGAACCAGCGCAGACAGGGAGGAGAGAATGGGTCAGAGAGAGAGAGAGAGGGAGAGAAATCGATAGAGAGAGAGAGAGAGAGAGAGAGGGAGAGAAAGCGATAGAGAGAGAGAGAGAGAGAGAGAGAGAAAGGGAGAGAGAGCGAGCGAAAGAGAAGGGTCATAAGCAGCAGATTAAGACAAAATGACAGAAGAATAGACGAGGCAAACAAAAGAGGAAGAGAAGAGCCAGTGAGAGAGAGAGAGAGAGAAAGAGAGAGAGAATGAAAGAGAGAGCGAGCTGAAGAGTCGTGTGAATGAAAGAGAAAAGTACCAGATTCTCACTGTCCAACTGGCAAAGCCTCCCCTTTGGCAGTGCTGGCTCTCAGCATCTCAGCCTAAAAGCCTCATCTCTACTCTATCCGCTCATCTCATCTCCACCTCTGCCCTTCCCTACTCCCCAGTGTTGCCAGGTGTACGATAATTATCGTATTTGTACCATAATTTTGTCCATTTTGAGCAACATGATCAATATGAAAAGTTCATAAACACCGCGAAGAGCGAACCTGAAGACGCACTAGGCGAAACGCGTTGTTCGCTACAAAAAAACAAAGAGAAGAAAAGACCAGTATCCAGTGTGCGGAGTTTATTAACTTTTCATATTGATCACCTTTTCCTGCCTTACACCTGCACCTGGACAGCTGAAGGGTTGTGAACAAAGACTTTCTTGCACTTTGATAAAAAAAACAGGATGCACGATAATTTCAGAGTTGTCATTCGATTCATTTAGATGCCTTGAAACAACAATTTGGGTCTTGTGCGATAATTTCCTCCCACAAAGCCCCCCGAAATGATAATTTTGAGGTTGTGGTACAATAATTCAGCATTTTCCATCTGGCAACACGGCTACAAGTACTCCCCTTGCCTTCTTCCCTCCAGTGCCCTCTTCCCTCGCTCGCCCTCTCTTCCAGTCAGTCAATCTCTTCTCTCCGATTTCACACTGGATGCAGATTTATAGTGGCAGAGGGGAAGCTGCTGTAAAGAAGATGGCTTTATTTTATAACCCTGTGTCAGAGCACACAAACAAACACGATGCCCCAAGCTGCTAAGCCTCTCTGACTCTATCTGTATTATTATGACAACCGTACATAAACATTTGCCAAAAGTCTCAGCATCGTACTACTAAATAAACGAGACATGCTGCCCCTGACATTAGCCACTGACTGCAGTATCATCGTACTCTCACTGTGTAGTGTAGTGTAGTGTAGTGGTGTATGTGTGTGTGTGTGTGTGTGTGTGTGTGTGTGTGTGTGTGTGTGCTTGTGTGCACGCATGCTTGCACATGTGCTTGTGTGTGTACAGTATCTAAATACTGTCCATGCATATAGTATAGAGTATCATAGTACGGTAGTTATATTTGTCTGGGTCAGTGTCATTATAACATTGTCAGGAGACTTTTCCCTCATCTACAGTATACATTTCCCTCCGCTGTCGATGACTGGCAGGTGTCAAAAGAGCTGACAAACTGTCAGAGACAGATGCTCTTCCATCTCCACCTTCCACCACAGAACCCACAACCAACTCACACAGTAGAAAAACCCCCTGCTGACCTGTAGGTCAATCACACACAAAAGTAACCCTCGATCAGTGTTGCCAGATGTGTCTGATCAAATCCCGCCCAAAAGGTTGTCAAAAAACGCCAAAATGCGCTGAATTCCGCTCAATTTCAACAAATTGCATTGATTTCTGTGGGCACAAAACTGCAGAAAAAAAACGTCCAAATGGCCAATTTTTCATCCCAAGTAGCCCAATTGGGCGCGTAACCGCCCAGTCTGGCAACACTGCCCTGGATGGGTCACTCAACTCCAAATGACAGCCAGCTGACTAATAATATGCATGACATCAACTCCTCCAGTCCAGTGTGAGACAACTCGGGGTAGAGCACCCACAACATTCAGGAAGGACGAAAGCTTTTACCTTACCCCACTGGCAGTGATTAATTTCCCTACTGAATATGAATACATTACAACAGTCAATAAAACAGTTTAGGTAAGCTTCTGGCGTCTTTCCTTGAGTTTTATATTTGGCCAAACAACACTTTATAAACCCTGAGTGAGTGAAGCATGCTCCTAGCCATACTCCTAATGTGAATCAATCAGAGCTTTGCCAGAAGTATCACCATTCAAATTTTGTCCAGGTAAAGTCTGTTGCACATCGAGGTGGTGAGGTCACATCCTTCATCTCCACCCTCTCTTTGAAACCCACGTTAGACAAGTCTCATCACCATTGTGATGTGTGTATGTATACAATACATGTAAACTGTAGCATGTGTCTACAAACGTACTGTACGTATTGTAGTTTACAAGTAAGCCCAGATATTGGTAAGCACATAAAATGCATGCATGCATTGACTAGAGAAGTTGCGCAGGTTACATAGAGTGAAACTGAAGCTCGTGATTGCCTGAATGGGAGAGAGCGAGGTGAGAGATGCCTGTGATGCTTACCTGGCTTCTTCTCAGGCATGGTTGCACTCACTCCGCGTTTGTCCGGCACGTCCTAGATGGCTCTCACTATCTCTCACTCTCTCTGTCCGCCCAGCTCTCGACCGACAACTTTCTTTGTCTGTCAGTCTGTCCGCTCTCCCTCCTTTATGCCTTTTTTTACTGCCACCCCCCATCCCATCCCATCCCCAACCCCAACCCCAACCCCACTCACAGTCAGTCTCCCCCTCAACCCCCTCTACCCCTTCCTCAGCCTTGATACTTAAGTCTCCATACCCACCCTTCTCAGAGAGTTGGGCAGGGTGGAGGTGGAGAATGGGCAGGAGGCCGGGAGGGAGGGAGGGAGGGAGAGAGAGACAGAGGAAGGGTGACAAAAACCTGTCATTTGAGACCTTGAGGGAATCCAAGTTCTGAAAGGAGTGTCCGGACACTCGCTGAAGAGCAAAGAAGAGAGAGAGAGGGAGGGAGGGAGGGAGGTAGAGTTGGGGGTGTGGGTGTGGGTGATGGATACTTATAGGAGGGGAAGACAAGAGGAGGAGAGAGAGAGGAGAGGAGAGAGGCGAAAGTGCCATAATACCATAACGAAGAGAGTGACCTGCAGACAAACCTGATAATAGGGCCGCTCGTTAGGCCGACACCTTGGACATTAGCTAATTGGCCGACATGCCAACTGACGTGTTGATTGACAGCTGTTGGAAGACAGTGCCACGAGCGTGCCCTGAGTGCTGTCGCTCCTTTAAGACGCACTGTATGTGGCTGAAGACAGAATGGCTGACAGTCCTGTAAGACCTTGCCGAATGTACTGCAGTCCAAGACTTCGCCCTTGACTTTAGTTTATCTGGAACGGGACAGCTTTTGATCCTTTTTCCTACCACATAATTAAGTTATACAGTGGAGGAGTCTTATAGATTAGATTATTACGAATCTTTTTTCCCCTTCCCACAAGTTGTTAGGCCTGATTTCCTTCAGTAAATATTTGTTTTGTTCTGACCATATTCTGGTCACACAAAATGTGGATAAGTAGAAGTTTTTAGTTTAAAAGAGAACTCAGACACTGCTACCCACGCTGTGAATGCAACAGTGGATCATTGCCACCATAGAAGACAGAAAATGTACCCAGTGAAATACAAAAAATCACAGTCAGTGCAACCATCAAAAATGAAGACAAAGTACGGGTAATCAACTTAGCTTTCCAAGGGTGTATACAACAAGCAGTCTAAACACCACTGCTCCTGGTGAGGAATGAAGGCTTAGGGCCAATTCAAACAGATATATTGAGGATAAAGCACAATGTAAATCATATAGATGCATAAAAGTCAAAACAGAAGCTTGCTAATTAAGTCGTAAGTAAGGTATACATCGCTCCAGAGTAATAATAACTGTACAGCAGGAGATCCTGAGGTCGCCAGGGGTCAAAGCTCTTTCACTTGCCTGATATTTGATCTGTGACCCCTCGTTTCTTAAGACATCATTGGAGCTTTCGCATCTGTTCCCTGGAAATACCTCCTCCAGACATGCTGCCATAACCACCTTTCGCCCCTCGCCAGGGCTGGACTGGCCATCTGACATAGCGGGCATTTCCCGGTGGGCCGTACACCCTCGTAGGGGTTGAAAGCTACACTGCCTTTTAAGCCAAAAGTGCCCGGACCCTATTTCTCCCCGAGTCCAGCCCTGCCCCTCGCCCTGCGATGACAGATCAGTGTATTTAAGCCTGGGCGCCGTGAAAGCTCTAGTTCAATCAAAGGACAATGCTGCTTGACTTGCTACTGAAATAACCCTTTAGTGTAGTGCTTGGCTTGTAAAGGCAGCAGTTGCTGTGTCTCGGCATCACGGCACAAGTGTGATCCGTGGTGGGGGGTTAGGAGGACACCGAAGTGTATTTTATTTTGATGCATGTCCTATATACCCAGATGTGCCCTTGACTGAGTATCAGTTGAAAGCTGCACTATGTGATCCATGCCACTGTCACTGTTCCCCCTTCCCCAGCCCGAGCACTCCCGGCTGGCCACTATGCCTGGCAATGCCCCCCCTCAACCTTGCCATGCCAATAAACGCTCTTTTGAACTTTAATTTGGCCAAGAGAACTTAAGACAGAGAGACGACAGAGGTTGAGAACCGCACTATTTATAGCACATGCAACTTGAGATTCAGATGGCAAGGAAGGACCTGTGTCTGTGGGCACGCTTGTGTGTGTGTGTGTTTGATGTCTTCTGGCACCGTCTGAGGCAAATCCCCTTTGTGTGTGTGTGTATGTGTGTTTGCACATACATGTGTTTATGTTCCCACGCAGCGCCGCTGACAGCTTTGGCTGGGTCCGGGACAAAGACATCTGAAAGGGCCCTAAACCCAATCAATACAATGTAATGAGGATCCAATTCTGGGCCCCCTCTGTCCCTGGGCCCGGGACAAGTGACCCCTTTGCTCCCCCGTCAGCCTCCCTGCCCACGTACACTACGGTACATGTGTGTGAATGTGTTGTAGAATGGCAACAGGCTGCCTACAGTACAGATAAGGATCTAACAATGGGTTAAGAGGACAGCACAGTACAGTACAGTACAGTACAGTACATGTGCATTAGAGGAGCTTTGCCAGAAGAAGGAGAATAGAGCGCCAGGACTAAAGAAAGATCATGAAATATCCATGAGAGCACAGCAGCTGTGTGCAAAAGGAGACGGGTGAGGAAGCCAGAGTGTGGCAGAGAGATGGAAGGCAGTGTTGCCAGATTAGTCTGATCAAATCCCGCCCAAAAGGTGCTCGAACACCGCCTGGAGCCGCTAAATTCCACCCAATTTCAACAAATTCCATTGATTTCTATGGGCATAAAACTGCAGAAAAAAAACGCCAAATGGGCAATTTTTTCCTGTTTTCACCCGCAGACGGCTATCCTAAGCAGCCCAATTGGGCGGATAACCGCCCAGTCTGGCAACACTGATGGAAGGAAGGAGAGTCAATTACTATATATATATATAAAAAAAACCACTGTCATGGGAGCAGATGATGAAACTCAGGGCCAACCCAACAAAGTAGCAGAGACAGACCAGGTATTGAGAGGGCACGCATTTCCAGCATTCCGCACGCGCACACGCTCCTTTCCACTCTTCCCGTGAAGGTGGCCCCAGGTGCTGACACTTCATATCCCAGCTCATTCCATTTCAGTTTTTTTCCATTCTGCAAAGACTGTAATGTCCTTCTGGGGTGGATTTTAAAAGTAAAGCCACAGTGATGCGGTGCGAACAAGTTAACCTTCATTTGATGTAAAACACACACGACACATCTATGCGCTCAGGCAAGCACACACACCAATGTTGTCAGTTAAAACTTTGAAAGAGGGGGGGGTATTGTGTGTGTGTTGACACAGACAAATGGCACGTACCAGTGAACAGGGGGGAGCTAATGGCTATTACTTTCAAAGGAAAAATGCCGCAAGCACATGGCCAGATTAGCAAGGCTGACATCCACGCTACAACTAGTCCCTCATGAAGGAGGATCGTACAGGTGCTCTCCGAGTCTGAAACAACATGCTCACATAGCTGCATGCCCCCACCCCACCATGTGGAAGATATGTGTACTGTGCACAAATTGTTACAGGCCTTCTGAGATGTTGTCTTCTTTTCTTCGTCTTCTTTTATGACACTGCCATCTGCTGGACAATTGCTGTGTATTACCCATCATTCATGGTTTGAATCAGAATAGGCCTTTCAAATTAGGCCTTTCATCCTACCGCACTTTTCTCTATGGATTACTGACCAGAAGGCCTATTGGAAGAAATTAAAACATGGGGCCACCTCAATTTCTGCTCAGAATTCAATATGGCCGCCATTTGTTGTTTTCATGCATTATTACATTGTACTATAAGGTGATATTCATGAAAGATAAACTACTTTAAGCACTAGTCTGTCCTATTTCCTTAAATACATGTTTACAAAGGTTTGCTATATTAAAAAAAATGAAAATAAAGTTTGCCACCTTGCAATATCCAAAGGAAATGGCTGAAAATAATGATTGAAATGCACAAAGAGAGTGTATGGCTGGGAAAATTAGGCCTGTTGTCCTGTCAGGGTTTTCACAGTGGATTACAGACCAGAAGGCCTATTGGAAAAGATTAAAACTTGGGGCCATCTCAAATGTGCTCCAAAATTCAAAATGTTCTCTGTTTTTCAGAATGGCAGACTTTCATACATTTTTATCAGTACTGTAAGGCCATAATTATCAATAAAGATGACCTATTCTCAGTGAAATTCTGTCCTATCTCCTATCTACAGATGTGAGTACAAAGGTTGGAAACAGAGAGATGTAAATATATATCTTGCCCCTTTGAAATATCCTAAGGATTGTTGTCAGAAAATAATTGAATTACAAATACACAGTGGACTGCTGAAAAAAAGGCTATTGACCTGCCAAACTTTTCACATTGGATTACTGACCAAAATGTTTCAGGCCTACATTTGTTTGCAATAAAGCAAGGGTGTGTGTGTGTGTGTGTGTGTGTGTGTGTGTGTGTGTGTGTGTGTGTGTGTGTGTGTGTGTGTGTGTGTGCCTGTGCGTGTGTATGTGCTGGCTTTGTGGCCCAGGAGGTGTCTTTACACACGCTAACAAAGATATTTCATACATGTATCCCCTGCTCATCTTTCCCCTGGTCTACAGTATCTCACCCCCACACACTATTCTGCCTCCCCCACCCCCTCACTCATCTCCCCCACCACCTGACTATTATGCCCCCCCACCCCTCACTCACCCCCCCATGCTACTCTGCCCCCCCACCCCTCACTCACCCCCCACCATTCTGCCCCCCCCCCCCACACACACACAAAATCACCCCCCCCCCACTCTAATGTGAAAAGTTTGGCAGATCAATACCTCCCCCCAACTCAACCTATCGCCCCCCACACACACATTATTCTGCCCCCCCCACCCACCTCACTCATCCCCCCCCACACTTTTCCGCCACCGCCCCCCCCACCCACCCTAATTCAACCCCCTCTCAACGCCGACTCCTTCCCCCCCACACACTACTCTGCCCCCCACCCCCTCTCACCCCCTCATTCATCCCCCCGTTCCTCTACATCAGGGGTGTCAAACTCAAATCGACCGAGGGCCAAGGGTCTTTTTCAATAGGCCTTCTGGTCTGTAATCCACTGTGAAAACCCTGACAGGACAATAGACCTAATTTTCCCAGCCATAGACTCTCTATGTGCATTTCAATCATTATTTTCAGCACTTTCCTTTGGATGTTGCAAGTTGGCCAACTTTATTTTCATTTTTTTAAATTCAGCAAACCTTTGTTAACATGTATGTAAGGAAATAGGACAGAATAGTGCTGAAAATAGTTAATTTTTCCTGAATACCACCGTACAATGTAAAAACTACAACTTGACATTGTTCAACTTACTGGAATTTTTGAGCCCCCCAACCGTGAAATTGGCAATGCCAGCTTTTACTTTCTCAAGCTGAGTTATTTCAACTCAATTTTGTATGTTTTTGATGAAAAGCTGATCTTAAATGAGATGTTGAGTTGATATGGTATAGATATTGTAGTTGATGCCTAGAATGGATTAAGTCAAGTAATGAAATTGTATACAAAGTGTAGTGGATGCCTAGAATGGATAAGGTCAAGTAATCTACAGTAAGCAATAAAAGTTGGCTTCAACTCAAATTTTCAAGGCAACTTTCTGCACAGAGTTTTTACGTTATAAGTTTCAACTTTCAATTTGAAGTTTTGGAGTACTGATATTACAAAGTTGAATGAACTAACTTTACAAGGTTTTGCCAACTAAGTGTAAATTAAGCTGTGGCAATCTGGTGCAACAGGGCTACCTGGGGAGTTTCGCAGGGGCGCTTTATTTTAGAACGTAAACATCCAGCATTTTCTCCTGATGTGACAGGCTTCAATGTCATTATGAAGCTGTGTTCATACCTGCAAACTCAGGAGGGTTGAAACAGGTGACAAACTAATCGCGGCGGCGCTGCGACGAGAATCAGCTATGGTGTGTTGTATACTGCAAGGTCACAGTGCAGTCCTATTGTGTGTATGTGTGTGTGTGTGTGTGTGTTTATTAGGCCTATGCTGCATGTAGTTCATTGTGATACATTGTGTTTGTTTTCTCTGTTTCAGGTATGTGACAGAACTTTTAGGGGGAGAAGATTATGTCTCATGCTCTGTGGCCCTCCCTGCTTTTTGCCATGTCTCCCGGGTGATGGAGAGTTCGGATGAGGACCCTGCCTATGTCACACAGTTCAAGCAGAGATATTCTATAGAGATATGCCAACATAATAGGTTTCTATGGGCACCTAACGCGACCAGGTTCCGGTCTGCCTAAAGGGGCGTGTCATAATGCTCCTACAATGAATAGAACAGTCCTTAGGTCTGCCTAGGTCTGCCTAAGGGGGGCCATAATAGAACCAGGAAACAATGGGCCAATGGAACCTCTCTCTCTCTCTACTCTCTCTGGTTCAAGGCTACATTTAGGAAGGACCTGGAGACACGCAGAGGAAATGCCAACATAGCATATCTGAAGATAGCTACTGCATTGGATCCTCGTTTCAAGGATCTCAAATGTGTGCCCAAAGGAGAGAGGAATGAGGTGCGGGCCTCACTCACAAGGTTACTCAGAGAAGAGGGAGCTGGTGCAGAGCAACCTGTGGAAGAACCAGAGCCACCAACGCAAAGGTTAACCCTACTGGCTGACTCATCTGAGTCGGATTCTGAAAAAGAAGATGACACAATTGAGAGCTGTGTCCATCGATACAGAGCAGAGCCCACCATTAGTTCGGATTCCTGTCCATTAGAGTGGTGGTCCAAACATGGACACTCACACAGCCTGCTAGCCCCCCATGCAAGGAAGTATTTGGGCACACCCTCAACATCTGTTCCCTGTGAACGGTTGTTTTCTCTCGCTGGTCACATTGTTCAGAAGAAAAGAGCATCCTTGTCATCTGAAAATGTGAATAATCTTGTATGCCTTAGCAACTGGCTTCGTGCACAGAAGTAAAAGTTTGAATTGACAATGTCACTTTGTCTGTAGGAATTGACAAAAAGCTCAATGTTCTGGGCCTCGTTTCCGAAAGGGCCTTAAGTACTACTTAACGCTACGTGCTACTTAAGTTCACACGAAACACCATCGTAGAGCTCACAGAGCGTTTCCCAAAGCCAACTTAGCAAAGAACCATCGCAGGTTGACACGTAACTCTAAGAGAAATCCACGAGTGGTCAGGAGTAGTCTTAACGCGCTAAGATTGATCGTAACGGCATGGCACAGTGGAGACACCCACAGGATATGAAGGGAAAAGAAGAAACTTGCGCATAAGATTGCTGTTTTAAGACGCGAGTGGCATGGCACAGTGGAGACACCCACAGGAAAAAAGGAAACTTGCGCTTCAAGTTGATGTTTTAAGACGGGAGTGTAAATATCATGGCACCACAGTTGACACTGTAACGAGAATAAGAAGGTAACATTAATTGTGGTAAGTGTATAAAATAAAAGCAATGTGTTTGGAAAATATTTTACAGGCAGTAAAACAGTTCAGCTGTGCTTGATAAATCAGAGCATTATTAAACTGTGATCAATCATAATTTGTGTGGGTGCTTCGTGAACAAGAACAAGGCATCCACATGCAAAATAAATAGGGGGCTTCGGCGACCAGAGACAAGAGTGGTGATGCCGGAAGGCCACTAGCCTACCGAAACGGTCAGCGAGTCGTTGCACCCTCTTTCATTTTCAAATACCCTAAGAAAGGGAAGGCGACGCAGAAAAGACACGATAGTTGTAGGCTAAGGGTAAACTATGACATAAAAAAGGCAGCGATGGGGATTCGTGTAGAATTTTTTGTTTTAATTACAGCAGACTGCCGTGCAAAATGTTCTTCACAGTTGTTAAAGTCTTGAGTGCACGGTACTTTGCGCGCCGCTCCCTAAATGTGCATCCCAATTTGGAACTCCTAGGCCTACTTGTCTTCTTAAATATTAAGCACGGTAGCCAACTGCACGCGCGTTGTCTGATTTTACGGCGTATCTCATGGTTTTGCATGCTTTCATTGTGTGTGTGCATTTTATTTCATTTGCCAATATATAGTTGCAAACTGCTACAAATGTAGTCCAACCCTTATAGAAAACAACTTTTGATACTGACACAGGCCTTACATTTTGTAAATGGTTTAGCAGCATGACGGCGCAGTTCACTCCGGGGACACTTCAGCACCACATGTGTGGACAGCGATCCTTAAGAGCGACGCTACAAATGATCTTAGAGGCTGTGCACGCGCGTTCATGTACAAGTGTCTTTGGGAAACAGTCGTAGGAAATCTAAGAACATTCGTAGGATCACTGGTTAACGACACACGTAAGGCTAAGAACCATCGTTATCGGGAAACGAGGCCCTGGTTAGTGTAGGATATGTACTGGCTGTTTTTTTTCTTTCTTTTTGACATTGTCATTTTATAGGCCTACCAAACAGGATAACCTTAATGACCTGTGAGCTGTGATGCATTTCAGTTTTGGATTATTAACTTAGCTCTTTGTTTTAGATTTACTTCACAATCCTGTAACTAGTTTTCTTGCAGAAAATTCAGAACAATAAAAGAAAGAAAAGGAAAAGTTGACAATAATGACCTAGCAGTAGTGCTGTATCTGAGTTTTATATTTGATTTGCTTCTTTCAGTTGACATTTTTGACAAAATTATTTTGAATTGATTTTGAATGATTTATTTGACAAAAGACCTTTTTGTGTACTGGGTACCGTTTTTTGTTGTTATTTATTTTTTACGGTTTCTCATTTTGATATGAAACAGAATAACAAATGACCTGCCAGTGGTTTTATTTGATGTCATTAGAGTGTTTCAGTTGAATTTTACATTTTCCAATATATGCAACGTTCATTTAGTTACATTTGAAATAAATCTTTGTTTGAAACATCTTTTGAATTCATTTTTGTATTTTATATACTGTACCATTTTTGGGTTTCACGCGCTATGTGATTAATCACGATTAATCACAGAAAGTCATTGAGTTAATGCGATTAAGAATTTTTATGTTTGCCCAGCCCTAGATTTTACATGTAATTAGATGTGATCTCATTTGCATATTTAATCATCATATTTCAGACAACTTGCAATACAATAAATATTTGTCTGAGCTTTAACACTACTGTGAATGTTTCAAATTGATATCTCATAGGCTACTTTAAAAATGTTAGGCAACCACATTTTCACCAAGTATCTCCTATATTGTCTCTCGAAAAATGAATCTCCAACTCTGACCATGAAAAAGTATAGGTCTATTGCACTTATAAATCTGTAGATTTGTAGGCTATTATGTAATTTACACATTCCTAAGGATACCTATTGCAATTTGTCCCAGGTCAAATGTTAGATTGACTGGCCTACAGTATATCATCAATAGCCAATCCAATGTATTCTGTGACTGCGAAGTGGTTATCCTACTAGGGGAAGGCTCAGTCAGACACAAGGTTTGTCACAGTTGATTTTGCGATGTGTAAGTTTCGCGGGAAAATTAGTCAAATACGTGCCTTGCGCCACTAGAAACAATGTTTCAATTTGGAATTCCGCGGGAAAAAATTAACAAAATCGTCCTACGCACTGCAAATCTTCCTCTTTACCTCTTCTGGTCAAGGAACATCGACAGTCTGTACAGTAGCCTACTACAATATTTGAAGAGTTCAGATGCAAAACCCCTTAACTCCATTTCTGAAGACCTGGACTTCTATATTTTTAGAGAACCCCGTTGTTGGTTTGGTTTACATTTATGTACTTGACAATACATATAAATAGTTATATTACATAAATAAAATGTAAAATATGCAATTTTGATAGCTTCGTATTGAATAAAAATGAATTAAGATTATTTTCTGAAAAGGCACTTAGGGGGTTTTGCATCTGAACTCTTCATTTGCTGAAATGTATGGAATTAGACACCGAACCAGAGCGTGGCCAAGATCCGTGTCTGGTCACCAAAACCGCACGGTATTTCCAAAACCATCTGACAAAAAGGCAAGTTTGATTATTGGAGAATTGTAGGGTTTTTTCCCAGCGTGCAGGGAGAACGTGGCTCATCAGCCAAAATGAATGCTAATCTGAACTTGATTATTTCAGTAACAAGGGTTTAAAGGATTTAGGTGAGCAGTGCAATCTGCCTGGCATCAAACTGGGCTACGCTTTATTAAGGGTGTGCATTTGTTGTTTTTGCTGCTTCATTTCATTTCATTTAATCTCGTTTCATATAATTTCACACAAGCGTGCTGACTGATCGTGATAGTCTGTCGTGTACTACTTCACTCACCCCATTTCATTTCATTTGATCTTTTCATGAATATTTACAAACCCCAACTCCATAGAAGTTGGGACACAAGGTAAATTGTTAATAATAACAAAATACTGCCAAATTTCAAAGCGTCTGATTCTTACATTAGATGAAGAACGGCACAAAGAAAACATATCCGCCATTAAAACTGACCAAAATTACACTGTGTGCAGAATTATTAGGCATACATGTTTTTTGACCATATTGTCTTTTTTATGCATATTTTCCAACAGGAATCTATATGAACATGAAAACGTTTTGGATTTAGGCATTCCAGGCCATGCATATTTGTATAATAAGATGGGGGTGTGGCCAAAGGTGCCCAACACCTTTTATCAGGTGTGCATAATTATTAGTCAACTTTGTTTTCTTCTGGGAAAATGGGCCACACAATAGATCTAACAAGCTCTGAAAAGTCTATAATTTTTTTTTAACTCCTCTAGAGGGATGTGGCTGTCTTAAAATTGGCAAGATGTTGGTCACGTTAGCACAGAACGATCAAATGTTACAAAGTCATCAGTCTCATAAGAAATGTCACTGCCAAAAATTGAGAAGAATTTAAGGTGAAACTACAAAAAAATATTACCCTGCAGTCCGATCATATTCCAGAACAGGAACTTACACCAAGTGTCCAGAAGGAGAGGGTTGAGCACTCAGAGACATGGCCAAGGTACGAAGGGATAACGCCAGACAACCATTTAACAAGATAATTAAGTCAAGACTCTGTCAAAAAATACAGTTTTCAAAGGTATTAGGGGTCAAACATACCAAAGCCGAACGGAACGGTCGAGGGACGAACGCGGTCTTTCTGCTTAGTTTCGGCCGGAGTGTTTTTCTCGGGGGGCAATCGCCATTCCGACACAACGCCACTTCGACACACCGCCATTCCGACATTTTTTTTTTTTTATGTCATTCCGAGCCTCTGATGTCCCTGCTCTTTTTCTGCCTTGTCCTTCGCAGCCAGTGTTTTTTTTCAGACTCTAAGCCCACAATTAATAGAGAGCTCTGTTTAAAAACACCACTCTTCCTATCATTTAAACATTGTTGCAAGTGCTTAGGGGCGTGAACAACATTCTAACGCCAATGACATTTGCAACAATGTTGAGACACGAGCGGAAAGTAGTGGAGAGAGAGTGACAGCACAGTTACGATCAGTGTATCATTTTGTCACGGTCCAAATGGCCTTAACTTGTCCCTTTTCCCTGCTTTATCAGACTATCTGGTCCCTTATATATCGGATGCTTATTTCCCGTTGCCCCATATTGGGAATTCGATATTAAAACTAGATAAATAGGCCTACCTGATGTTCATCACGGTTATAGCTTCAGGCATTTGAAAAAAAAAAAACGTAGTGATGCAAGTTCTCCAGCGGGTTCTACACTAACAGTGATCTGCGGCCAGTCCTTGATAACTTTAACCAGTGCGCAGTTTAAAGCAGGAACAGGCACATTGCTCGAGGACAGGAATCACAAAATCCATCCAACAGCTCACGATATTCAATTCGTGTCGAATTCTGATCCTAACGGCTGTAAAAAGGCATGTCCGCGACTGCACTGTGGGTTATGAATAAGACTAATAAAAGCAAACATGAGAGATAGGCTACTTCAGCAGATGACGTGCGCCTACTGACTGGCTATATGAGGTCCGGGCCTCATAATTTTCGAGAAAGCTCGACCAAGGCAACGAGAAGGCAACCAAATAAGCGCACAAACACTAATATCAGAGGTGATGCTTTCTTTTTAAAGCGTTACATGCATTGCAATGAGTATCCCTACGCGCATGGCGCATGAGAAATGCACTCTCCAACTTGCCGACTTAGATGGAAATGTTTATGCATTTTTTCTTGGAGATGTCCCGCCGCTTTAGACTACTTAGTGACAACAAGTGCTTAGTTTGTTTTGCTTGTTTGTGTGTTTATCTTTGTCACGCGTCTCCTCTGTCCCTCCCATCGAGAGGAGAGGTCTGTTCCAGGCGGCCGCGCAGGAAGAGGTGGGAATCTGTCAAGGTTTACTTCAGTAATCCACCAAAAAGTAATTTAGGGATTGAATAGCCTTAACATAAAACCAGAATTATTGAAAGACAACTACACTGCGTGTGCTATTTATTTAGGCTAAGGACTCGAGTGTCCAGACTGGCCGCAATGGTCCGGACCTCGGTAATAATCCATTCTTTTTTTAAAAGACGAATATTCAACATACAGTAAAAAAAAGCAAAAAAAAAAAGAACATTAATATGTAGCACGTCTCATTACCACTTGCATTTAGTTATAGCCTACTAGGCTATGCCTAGACGTGGTGTTCTGTGCATGTTTGGTGGAGCCTATATATGTGCTGATTATTAGGCTATTAATAACAATGAACGCACTTTGACAAAGCTGACAAAACTTTTTTTATGAAGTCGATTGAATGTTCCACTGCAATATGCAGTGGAATAGTGTAGGCTAATGCTGAAAAGTACCCTGAAGGCTGTTCATCCGAATCTGCTTAAACATGTGTCGGCATGGCAGTGCCTTTGATAAAGATCAAACGCATCGCCACTGCGACAATAAGACTTCAATGTCGGAATGGCGGTGCGTCGGAATGGCGGGGTGTACCCATTTTTCTCTGCCTTTCACACTGACAGCGTCGGCGTGCGCGGCCAGTCCTGTTCAAAACCCTCCCCACAGCTAAAGCTAGCATGCTACTCTGCCATTCATTTGAATGAGACACCGCCGGTCGCCGGCATGAAAAATACGCTCGAGTTCCATTTTTCAAATGCAGCGCGGTGCGGAGCCGGCTCCCGCGCCGCTGACGCTCGACTACCGCCGGTTGGTGTGTAAGGACAGATATGTTTCAATGTATTTTCACCGACGCCGGTAAAAACCGTGGCCGTTCCGCGACGCTTTACCGCCCTGGTGTGTAAGACCCCTTAGGGGTAAAACATACCAAAGCCGAACGGAACGGTCGAGGGACGAACGCGGTCTTTCTGCTTAGTTTCGGCCGGTGTGTTTGTCTTTGTCTTTCACACTGACAGCGTTGGCGTGCGCGGCCAGTCCTGTTAAAAAAAAACACACAGCCAAAGCTAGCATGCTACTTTGCCATTCATTTGAATGAGACACCGCCGGTCGCCGGCGTGAAAAATACGCTCGAGTTCTATTTTCCAAATGCAGCGCGGCGCGGAGCCGGCTCCCGCGCCGCTGACGCCCGACTGCCGCCGGTTGGTGTGTAAGGGCAGATATGTTTAAAATGTATTAGGAACACCAAAAACATAACAAAAGACAACACTTAGCAGTTAAATACATTAACCGATGACATGATTTTATATATATAAAAAAAAACAGTGTTAATTCCTAACTTCGACATGATTTCACCACCTTAAATGGTGGGTGTATTCCTTGTCATGTTTTGCTACGTTTTCCTTTCTGTAGTGCTTACAGTGTGACAGGTATTGACCAAAAGGCCGGCATTTTATCACCTGCTGGTCCTTATGATGGAGTTAAACTGTTAAAACATAGTAGAGAATGCATTGTCCTTACCATGTGGCAGTAATTGAAAATCTCCCTTCAAAATATTACGCATGAGTGGCTTTTCATGCTGTTTAAAACCCATTTATATCATTCAGCACTGTATTTAACTCTACAGATGAGGAAGAACAACTTATGCCGTGTCCAGACCAAGAGCGAACTACGCTGCCTGGTAGCGTGGGTAGCAGAAGAAGTTTCGCCTTGAATACGCTGTATTCGCTCGAGACGCAGCATTGACATGTTTGATGCAGCTAATCACATAACGGCTCTGGCTTGACAGCCTGGGACATTCGGAGATATGAACGTTCCGATTGGTTGCCGCCGAACAGCGTCAGAGCGAATTCGCCTGCGATTAGATTTAGTTTAATCTTCAAAATTCGCTCTGGTAGCGCAAGAAGCTTCGCTCCTGACGAATTCGCTTTGGTAGCGCAGGTCGCGTGCCCTCCATAGAGAAATAATGACTTCCGTCGCTTCGTTCGCTCCGTTCGCTCTTGGTCTGTACACGGCATTAACCAATGCACTACTGCACCCCCATGCCATCATAGAGGCTGACTTTGGAAGTTAGCACTAACACAAGTTGGATGGACGATTTTCACTGTAGCACAGAATGTGCAAGACTTTATTATTTTCAAAAAGAACTGACTTCTGCAACTTCTGTTAGCAAAGGACAGTTTCCCATGTCTTCTGGGTCTATTTCAAGTGGGCTCGGGTGCATAGGAGACTGATCATTTGCACACATGAAGCATTCTTACTATGGCACAGAATGTTCAAGACTTTATTATTTTCAAAAATAACTGACTTCTGCAACTTCTGTAAGCAAAGGACAGTTTCCCATGTCTTCTGGGTCTATTTCAAGTGGGCTCGGGTGCATAGGAGACTGATCATTTGCACACATGTAGCATTCTTACTATGGTCAATTTTCAATAGCTGTCACTCTTGAAGTGCTAGAGTGAGACTACAGCCAATATATATTTAATGATGTCATGAACCTATACAATGATTTTAATGACAAAAATGTCTTATATACACTCAATCATGGTAAATTAAAGGGAATTCAAAAATGTATGTAATATAACTATGGTAAGTATTCCCTCTGCATCTTTAATTCTGAGTGACTCAGCCTCTCTGTGGTGGTCTTGGGGTCTGCTCGTTGTTCCGACACACCATTGGTCCTATGCGTCAATGTTCCGAACATTTCCCATTGATCCTACTGCACTTAGTCTCAGATAGCTTACTTTTTACCAATAAAATGAAACCCTTTGTCCTGACAGTCCAATGTTCCGACCAAAAGCTGCTTTAGATCACCGTCATCTCTGAGTCTTACAGCCTGCGCAGTGGTCATGCTGTCTGTGACAGGTTAGGTTTAGGGAAAGTTTTGGTCAAGGCACAAATTTAAAACTCAGAAACATTGCAATAGCCTACTGACAGGTTAGGGTTAGGAATGGTTTTGGGTAGGGCACGATTGTAAAACTTGGCAACATTGTATTAATGACAGGTTATGTTTAGCGGTGGTTTTGGTAAGGGCACAGCTAGACCAACTCAGACGGCATCTATGTGCTCGTCGCAGCGCATGCAGCTCTACTTAGCACCGGGAAAATAGCTGGGTCTCTTAGCGTCCAAAAAGGGCCTAATCGTTACGCGCTGGATAGAAGCACCAAAATCGGTGTAGACCTTCCTTAGGGTGTTCTCCATCATTTCAGAAGGGGTGCCCCAAATTTCAATGTCATTAAGGTCATTTTTATGGGGTAAATCCAAGATGGCTGCCCAAAACCAGCCAATAGTAGTAAAATGCTGTACTGCCTGGACATAATGGTGTTATGGGCCAATCCACCTATTTGTGTGTGATGTATACAAACCAGTGGCGTCTTTTGGTTATAAAAAGTTGGGAGGACAGGTGGTGAAGAGGTGGGCGGTGAAGAAGTGGGCGGTGGTGAGAGAGAGAGAGAGAGATCTGGAGGTTATATTGGTATTTCGGTGCTTGGTGCTGAGGCACTGTTTAAGGGGTTGCATTGTTTGTAATAAATTGAAGTAGTCCTGGGCATAGCAGTTGTTTTTGCACTGAAGTAAATGAGGCATATATGATTTTGAAGATGATATTCTTACATTTGAATAGGTTGTGTGGAATTTAATGTATTTTAAAAGGCCTAAACATTTTGAATTTAATTGAAAAAGTAATCAAGTCTCCTGGATGTCTGAGTGGCAAATGTATCAATGACATGCTCATAACACTGGGGGTCTTGTTGGAGACATTTCAGCATCTTCCTTTCAATAGAAATGGTTGCCAAACTCCTCAGTCTCTCCTGCCCCATTGAGTTTCTTGTGAAACTTTTAATACGTTTCAGGCAAGAGAAGCTCCTCTCGACTCCTGTTGAGGTGGCACCAATAGTTGCGATCAGAGACATTAGTCTGTACACCTCAGCCATCGCCTCATCTAGCCCGTTGGACTTCATGAAGCTTATGGCTTCGCACAGTTTTTTGGAGGAGTGGAGCTCATCGTCACTGTAGTAGTGCTGCACCTGTGCTTTTAATTTAGGCTCGTCAAAGAAATGGCCGTATGTCTCGAAAAGGTTTGCTAATGCCTTGGTGGGGAATGCTGCCTTAAATGAGTCGAATTTTTCAAAGTCTAAGAGCTCCATGAAATGCAGACGATCGAGCTGCTGGAAGCGCTGGGTGAGCTGCGCTCTGATGCTGTCGTGCACTGCTTCGTACAGAGATCTGTAAAATAAAACTCGGTATGACTCTGCTCACCCTGCCTTCTCCTTCTCCTGTGGCCAAATTCAGGGTCTTCTGTCACACTGGCAGCTTTGCTGTAGGTTTCTTCGAAAGCCCTGTCTGACCTCCTCAACTCAGCAAGCAACTGCATTTAGTGCTCTATGCGCCGTTTGCAGAAGGCAACATCCATTGCTTTTTGCTGCAGTATATTAAACAGAATGACGGTCTGCGCGAACAGCTGTTCAAACGTAAAAAGTAAAAACATGAACTCAAAGTCTTCTAATTTCCCCTTGAGTCCATCCGCCAACCGAGTTGTTTCATCATCTATCGAAGGATGTTCAAGGACGCGAGTGAATGTATTCAGAAGTTTTTCATGGTTTTGTGCGACGGTATTGACTACGCTGGATGAGAAATTCCAGCGCGTCGGAGCGGTCTTTGGCATCCGAGCGCAATCTAATTCCTCAAGCAGTGCCACCCTCTTACTTGATTTCGAAAAAAAAGATGTGAACCCACCCAGATGTGCAAAAAACACTCGCGCTTTGGGGATGGACTTGACACTCTGACTGAGGACGAGATTCAGGCGGTGAGCGTAACAGTGAACAAATGTAGCCGCAGGGGCTACCTCTCTCACTTTTGCCTGCAGACCATTGAGGGCTGAGGCCATCACCGCAGCACCATCGTAGGTTTGTGCAACCAGTTTTTCAGCGAATTTGTAAGGCGTCATTTCGGACTGCACAAACTCAAACAATGACCGCGCATCTCGCCCACCAGACACGTCGAAAAACCCCAGAAAGCGTTCCTGAATTACGCCTTGGGTGTCCACAAATCTCGCCATAATAGAAAGTTGGGAATGACAGCTGATGTCTGTTATTTCATCAATCTGCCAGGAGAAGAACGGGGCCGTGTTCAACTCTTTAGTAATTTCGTTGTTGATGGACTTGCCTATTGCGCATATCAAGTCGTTCTGGATGGTAGGTGACATGCCAGTAAAACCATCAGAAGACTGCTGCTGCTCTGCCAGCAAGTTGTCATATCAGGCTATCAACCCAGCCAGCTCCCTGTAGTTCCCCTTGTTGTCCGAATTTGGCCCTTCATCCTGCCCTCTAAATGCCAGCTCCTGCATGCCCAAATACGCCGTAGCATCAATGAGACGCCGTAGTGTGTCTCTGTTTCTCCTGACTTTCACATTGTGCTGTGCAGTTTGCAGCCGGACACCCTCGTCCACTAGCTGGTCAACCGGCACGCTACCTAGCAATTTCAGGCGAATAGCAGCACCGATGTGTTCTTTGGTTTGATCATGACGCTTGGTGGCCCTGTCTAAATTTTTCACATCATTAAACCCTTCCACACTCCATGTTTGGGAACAAGCAAGGCCAGCAATACAATCGCTTAGTCACCACACTACCAGTAAGCCACGGGTATATACCACGAGGTGTTGGTGTTAAACACGGTTAGCTTACCATTGGGTTTTTGAATCTCAAGTTTTTGAACTGGTCTACCCTCTTTTTTGATTTTCACCTTCTCGTTATACGCCAGTGTGTGAAATGGTGTTTTCAACATCCTGAAAACAACGTCAATTACTTCCATTGTTTCGTTTATTGATTTCAACAATAATCAAAAGCACTATCCTTATTAAACAAGTCGATGTCCGTTCGAGAGAATGAATGAAAGGTGCATGACACTGACGTTTTGTCTCCCGATCAGCCCACCCTCTTAATTCTGATTGGGAACATCGACGAATGCAGCATTGCTGATTGGCCGCTTGATGACAGGCTAGCATTTCGAGCTGACCCGCCCAAAGGGAGGACCGTCCTCCCTCTCCTCCATTCACTTCAATGTTAAAATGAGAAGCCCCCGCTACGGCCAGGTTTTGAGCATTTATAATGGGAGTCAATGAGGAGGTTAGGGAGGACGGTCCTCGGCGGACCGTTTAGCGATTTAGAAGTGCTAAAATAGATTTTTACCGCAAACAACCTATTAAATACCTATGAAATACTAACAATTATATAATAAATACGTTTTATTTTTTTAATTATAGTTTCTTCTGCAAGTTCTGACATATTTTTTGGGGAGGATGTTCCTCCCTTTCCTCAATGGGGGAGACGCCATTGATACAAACTGAACTTTGAAAATATGTGCAAAACTTACCATAAAAACAATGTTATATATGTCTTATTTAGATTCAAAAACAGGAAAATCATAAAAACCATGGTCAGAATGAGATCACTCTACAATTGAGAGCTCATTTCTGGGCATTTAGCTATTGAACCAACATTCATTAAGAGTTTTAAAAATTTGCAGTGGGTCATATCTATAACATCCAAAAAGAAAATTGTGGTTAGAAAATTTAGAGGAGAAGAGATAAACCCTTGAACTGGGCCACACATAACTGTCCCAATATTAGCATGCTAGCATTAGCAGGTTCAGACACTCAGGCTGGATCTCAAATGGTGCACTTCGGGCACTATGTTTCAGTGCGTAACTAATACGGCATGTGCACTGAAACATGAACACTAAAGTGCACAAGTGCACCATTTGAGATTCAGCCTCAGTCTGCTCTTCAGATAAAGATGGCAAACAATAATTTTAATCCCACTTACACATGCGCGCACACATACAAACTACTACTACTTCCTTAGGACCCCCTCAATGATTTAACCCTAGGAGTCCAACTGAAATATATTCATATCAATCAAGTAATATAATACATGTACATATCAAGTGTCAGTGACAGCTGTCAAATGACAAATGTATGCTGATTAATGTTCAGATATGTATATCGCAGTCGCAGTGAAGTGTACAATGGAGTGATAAGGGCATTTATGCTTAGGAAATTATGAATAATCAATATGCAATACACCATCCATACAGTATATTGACAGATACTTTGTTTTAAAAGAGCAAAATGGTAACATGTCTGTTTTTCCATCTACTTTTGGCTTTAATCTAGATGACATGTTGGCTACCTAACCACTTAATTTATTGTTTGCTCGTTATTTTTTATTTGTGGGTGTGGTCCTTTGTTTAAAACATGTCTGCCTGCCTTCCCTCTCTCACATAGGCTACTAAAATAGTCTTTCAAAAACTTAAAACAACAGCATGTGGAAATCCTATTGGCTTTGGAGGGCTAACGTCTATAAGACTATACTGTACTCTACTGTATTGCACTGTACTGTACTCTACTCTTCTGTACTGTACTGTACTGTACTGTACTGTAATGTGATATACCATACTGTACTCTACTGCACCGTGCAGTATGCTACTGTACTGTACTGTACTGTACTAGACTGCACCGTACTGTATGCTACTGTACTGTACTTAACTAGACTCCACCGTACTTTATGCTACTGTACTGTACTTTACTTTACTGTACTGCACCGTACTGTATGCTACTGTACTGTACTGCACCGTACTGTATGCTACTGTACTGTACTGTACTGCACCGTACTGTATGCTACTGTACTGTACTGTACTATACTCTACTGTACTTTATTATACTGCACCATTCTGTATGCTACTGTACTGTACTGCACTCCACTGCACTGCACTGTACTGTACAGTACAACTATAGAACTGAAACATGTAGAGCGGTGGTGCTCAAACTGTGGTACGCGTACCACTGGTGGTACTTGAGACATCTCTGGTGGTACTTGGAATGCCATTATGAACCTCTCCTGTACTGACTGGCAAAAGTGAATATGGAAGGCCTTTACTGCGATATTCTAATGTTGGTTGTCTAGGTGGTACTCGGAGAGCTCAATATTTTCTCAGGGGGTACTTCACACAAAAGGTTTGAGAACCACTGATGTAGAGCATTCTGAGGACATGTACAATATTATGCAAAAAGGTGTAGTGGGAATGAGTTATGTTACTGTTACCACTCAAAATCTTGAAGGTTAAAAAAGTCTTGTGGCATTTTGTTTCGGGGGGCGGGATATGATCGACTATTCTTCCGCCCAGACTATTTATGTGCCTTGCATATCAAGAAAATGAGTCCAGGTAATGATTTACTTTCATAGTATATACCATATGAGAAGTGTTGTTCTATATAGATATTTCTCCTATGGGTAAGGGTGGCAAAAGACCTACAGTACATGTTGTCCATCAGCTGTCAGTTTTGATAGCAGTTTAAGTACTCAATGATTACTGAGCTAACTAATACAACTTTTGACACAAGTACTAGGTGAGGACTTGTCTGCAAATAAACATTTTTTTTATCTCTGTCTTCTTACTCAACATACACTAAGAAATCATTCCCATTTAATTTGAACTGAAGCCATACTGTGGCCTACATGTAGGCCTATATTGAGTAATCTGTAATGCCATTCTAAAGATGACTGAAATGCTCTCACAATATGCACTTGTAAAAATATAGAATTAGGTGATCTTATGGGGTTCTTCATACATATGGAAAGGTCCTGTCCTTTCTCATACCCTCTCTCATACAAATAAAATACGTATATCTGTTATGGAAATTAGAGGATGGAGAACCTGCTACCTAGGGCATCTTGCACTGACACTATCCCATTCAAATCGAGCATTAGCAGCAGTCTATTCTCACCATAGTTTTAGTGTTGGCAATGCTCATTTTAATTCAGACCAAGAATCTTTTCAAATCGTTCACAATGTTACATGCTGTCAAGCACGTAAGCACAGACTCACCCATACTTTCACACTATGTACATTTTGTAGTTTTATCAATCTGGTCTAGCAGGCTACCCTTGCTTCATCTCTTCTGAGGACTATATTAACATTGTCAGCTAAGTATAATGTCATGTAATAACAATGTAATGCGTTACCAACATGACATATTGTATATGACATGGTAGACTTTTTTTTTTCAAGGGGCACCCCTTCTAGGATGTCTTCAAATCAGTCAAGGAACACGTGTACCGAATTATATGCTTCTATCCAGCGTGTAACGATTTCTCGGCTTAGAGCCCCTACTAAAAGCAGGACATACGACCTGGGATGATGACCAACCCCAAACAGTCATTGGTCAGGAACATTGAGCTGTCGGAGCAAAGGGTTTAATTTAATTATTTCGAGTTAGTGGGCTGTAGGATGAATGGGAAATTTTCGGAATATGGACGCGTCGGACCAAAGAGGCGTCGGAAAAATGATATGCTACCGGTGGTCTTATACCTGGACACTCATATTGTCCATCAGTACAATTCATTTTGAAATGTTCTTCTTTGTTGTTTTATCTTATTTGGATGTTTATTACATTTCACTGATCCTCGTCCCAACTTATTTGACACGTGTTGCGGTTATCAAATTAGAAATGAGTACATATGTCCCCCAAAACTATATTTTTTCTTGGTTTTAACACTTAATATGTTTTCACTATTCTCCATCTAATGAATGGATTGAATGTTTTGAAAATGATAGCATTTTGCCAAACGTCCCAACTTCACCGGAGTTGGGGTTTGTACTTAGAGCTAAAGTAATGCCTACCAGTATAATCAAAGCACAATAAGCTAAATGGCAAAATATGTCCATTAGTGGACATTCAAAATGGCAGAAGATAAGCCTTTTTATTTAGTGGTGGAAAACACTGTATGAAAAACTTTGAAACTCTAGAACTAGACCATTAAAAAAGAATATGCTCTACCTTAACAACAATCAAGAGTCCTCTGTCCACAATTTATAGCATATTTGCTGCTTTGTTAATGTTTTCACACATCCTCCACAAATTCAGAGCCCTCAGGTTTTACCCCATGGTCCTGCTGGGGAGGCAGTGGGGCCCTGGACATGTGGCAGACATCCTGACCCCCCAGGACCCAAGCAGTGAAAAGGAGAGAGACGTTATGGGCACAATGAATAAGCTGTATGCTGGGCTCCTGCAATGTTAATACTTTTCAAAATGTCTTCACTCCACATGGGTTTACTGTGTAGAAAAATTCATACATGCCCTCACAACTGTGTGAAGCAGGAATGCAGAAACCTGTATAAGATTTTTAGTTGTTTATTTCCAGAATTCATGCTACCCCTTCATTAATGTTACCTTTTTCATGAATACTTCCCACCACCATCAAATTCTAAGTATTCATGAAAAAGGGGGATCTTCTCCATAGTCCACCATTTTTAGCTGCAAAAATGACTGTACTTGGGCCATGATAGAAAATGTTATTTTATAACTTAGTAAACTTTAATGAAAAGATCAAATTTGGCAATAGTCCAGCTGTTCAAATGGGATGTAGAGTAGTGATGTGTCGGTCACGAACCGTTCGGCTCTAAGAGCCGGCTCTTTGAAGTGAACTACAGGAACCGGCTCTGCAATGGGAGCCGTTTTGCGATTTTTTTTGGGGGGGAGTCATTTTTGTTTTTTGCCTATTTGATCTAAAGCTAGCCTGGGCGAATAGCCGACTGTTGACTCCGTCAATCAGTCTGGCAAAAGCCATGAGGAATCCGTCTCCGTGGACGATGGGAGATGGTCTGATCTTACTCTATCATTTAAATTAATTGAAGTTCCAAACTCAAATTAAAACCCATATTGTGCTTTATTAGCATGCCTGTTACGTTATAGCGTTGCAAAAACATACAAATAACAAAACGAGAGTGTGAATATAGTTACCTTGACCAATCAGTAACGGAGCTCGCGGGTGAGTTATACGTCACCACTCTCAACTGTTTGCTGATTGGCGAAACACTGAGAGAACCGAGCTCGATGTGCGGAGCCAAAATCTTTGGGTGGAGTACAGAGGATGGCGTCGCGAGGCTAATCTAAAGCAGCTTTTGGTCGGAACATTGGACTGACGGGACAAAGGGTTTCATTTAATTGGTAAAAAGTTATCTGAGACTAAGTGCTGTAGGATCAATGGGAAATGTTCGGAACATTGACGCATCGGACCAATGGTGCGTCGGAAAAACAAGCCCAAAAGAAGCGACCAAAGGGGTGGGTTGTCAGTCGCGTGCCTTGTCAGGGAAGACCTTGCTCTTTGCGGGGGTCTGTGTGGCAGCTAAAATCCCAACAAGTGACCACAGAGAGTGGGAGTTAATAGTGTTGTAGTAGGGTCACTTGTAAGGATGAATGTGAAAAAACGAGTTGCCATTGAGAAACACATTCAAATCACCGGCAGAGCAGGGGAAAACAGCAAGCCCAACACTGAAAAGAACAAGCCCAAAAAACCCGCAACTCTCCAATATTTAAAGCGACTGCTCAAAAAAAGAAGCCCAAGGTCGCTTATAATAAGCGGACTTGGCAACACTGCTCGTTGGTTTGGCGAAGGCGGGCTGGGGTTCTGCTCTCTCTGGTGTCAGTTACGCTCGGCATCCTCAGCTCGTGTGTTGCAGCATATCCACGAACTTTGCGCATTATTTCCTCCACTTGCTCGTCGGATCGCAGTGCCGCTATCCGTTGTTTCAAAACACTGCTGCATTCAAGGGCTCCGAGTGCTGAAACATCGCAACCCTGCAAGCTTCTCGCCACTGCCTCACAGGGCTGGAAAATTGCTTGGGAACAGAGCAGCCCAAACAGTGTCCTGCCGTTGCGGGCCTGTTTATACAGACCCTGTATTTTACTGCGTGTGTCACCTCTTGTCGCCTTGTCTTCTTTCAGCGTCGCCAGTGTGGCCAAGACAGCGCTGTAGGATGACAATATGCGGCTTATAGCGGTGGTACGCACACACCACCTCGTCGGGCACAGGCTGAGGATGTTGACGGCTACCTCGTCCCCAGAAAAAAGGGATTCGTAAAGAGTCTTGCGCTTCGCAGACTCTCCAATCACTGATGACATGGTGCGTGCAAAGTTCAGAGAGTCTGCGATTAGGCTCACCTCCGCAGCAGCTTCCTGGAGAATAAAGTCAAGCGCATGGTTGGCACAGTGCACGTATATGGATTGAGGGCACACCTCCTTCAGTCTGGCCTGCACTCCCGAGAAGCGCCCCGACATGTTGCTCGCCCCATCAAAGCAATAGGCCACAAGGCGCTCGATAGGAATGTTCAGGCGTCGGAACACATCCACAATGCACACAAAAAGTGTTTCCCCTGTAGTGTCGTGGGTGTTGTAAAATACCAGAAACATAGCGTGCGACTTAAGTGTGCTGTCCACGAATTGCAAACTGCAACTGAACTGCTCTGTTGTGCTCACATCTATGGTCCCATCTGCCATCAATCCGTAAAAGGTGGACTCGGAAGAATGGCAGACTATTTCCCGTTGCACGGCATGCGCAAAACTGCTGGATGATCTCGTTCTGGATGGTGTTGGACATCCAATTGTCCCTTCCTTTGATCTAGTCCTGCGCTCGGGGTTGGTCGAATGTTCACTCCAGCATCATTAAATTCTGGTTTCACTTAAAAAGTTAAAAAATGTCTTGTTTTCAACCCCAAGATTCTCCTTGATTTACCAGCGAAATTTTTAGAAATTTGGGGTTGATAAATGGTTGTGAATTGTTTGTTGTCAACATTACATACTCGGATTTAGTTAGCCTTGTGTTATTTTACCACAAGTTGGCTAGTTGTTAGCCGCTAGCTCGCCTGTGGCAGTCTCATTTCCACCTATATGTATTCAGCGATTTATAGACTTTCAAAGCTCCTAAATGTCTAAATGGATTTTAATGTTAAAGCAATAGAGTTCTTCAGCGTTGACGTCAACTTGTATGCGGCGTTTGGACTTCCGGTTCTATGGCGATTTTTTTTTACATTGCAACACGCCATAGAGATTCAGGTTTGGCAAAAATATAAGTTGGACGCCAACAACGAACATTAGCGTGTCCCCGCATCCCTTTCTCATTAGTGGAACGGCTCGTATCATCATGTTGGTGTATTCACATGTTAAATCATGACGATTATAATTCAATATTGCTAACCCCTTTCTGATCATTAAAACTTCCGAACTACATACTTTCCTTTGGTTGCCATGGGTACAACCCTCCGCACGTACATGACGTTAGATACAGGCGCCGCTTCTGTAGTCGCCAAAAGTTTCCGGGTTTAGCATATGGACGCAACATCGTATTTATGTCGAAGTTTGACACAAAATGATCAACCATGTCATACCTACAGCCTATTTTTAACACCCTCGACAGTTTGCGGGGGTTCGCTAAGCGCGTGCTTGCACTCGGAGCTTATTTGAAACTGGCCCCTATTCATTCCCAATGGAGGCCGGAAGCCGATACGAACCAGGAAGTCCTTAAATGCTAACATGAAAGACTACAATCTACTACATGCTTCCGCGTTACTGAAGAACTCTACTACTAGTCAGAATAAACCATTTTGGAGTGGTAAATTGGGTGGCGGCCATGTTTGTTTTCTGCGCCGCTGTGGCTGGAGGAGGTCTCTTTTTTTGTGTGTTTTTTTTTTTAGCTGGAAGAGGTCTGTCCGTGGAGGGTCTGATAGTAGAGGGGCGTGGTCAAGCGGGGTCTGACAGCGGTGGAGACAATACGATTTGTCTGCAGCCAGATGCTCTTGGGTGAATCAGCCTCGGAGGCAGTCGAGGTGCTTTGGCCTCCTTTTCTTTCATTCGAATTAGGCCTATTAAAAAAGATGGTTATTTTTTTCTGTGCCATAATGTCGTCTAGCTTACTGTATTGATCACTCTGGCGATTTAATATGACGTGTGTATTATTATCAGTTATCTCGTCGTATCAGATTTCAGATAGGCTATCAGATCATCGATCAGATATGACGTTCGATCATATCAGCGGCCTATCAGATTTCAGATAGTTTATCGATATCAGTTTTTTTCAATCAGACTTCTTATCGCATAACCTAGGAATAGTAACATCAAAAAAGTAGTTATTTTCTCTTTTATCGTTTATTTTCTCTTTTGTCACTGATTCCTTCTTTGTTTTATTCTTCGATATTTTAATCCCGTGGTCGGACAATCCATATGCGCAGGCCTTCCACCAGGGGGTGCTGCAGCACCTCCAGCACCCCGACTTCCCATGGTCATGAGTGCTGACATCTTGGTGAAAGCATTTGGGATACATGCCGAATTGCTCCTGGAAAGCCTGGAGGCCATAATATGCGGGGAGTGTTTAAAGTGGCCTACGATCAGTGTTGCCAAAAGAAATTCAGCCAAAGTCGCTAGAAGACGCCATGACCAGTGTTGCCAGATTGGGTGGTTTGCGCTAGTGTGAAAGACCCTTATGTTGAAAAACAATGATTTAGCACTGAAAATGTGCATTTTAAAGTCACCAGATGCATCAAAAAGTCGCTAAATCGGCAACACTGCCTAAGATTTACCTCCCTGTTGAGTGTTGCCAAATTGGCAACTTTTTGATGTCCCTGGCGACTAAAAACCTCATCTGGCGCCTTTGACAACTTTTTGGTGCATCTGGCGACTTTTAAAAGTGCATTTTCAGAATTCATCGCTTTTTAACATAATTGTGACTCTGTACCGCCGTCAGAAGTGTTTCCCACGGTTAAGAAGGACAGCAGATTAGCTCTGATCTCCAGAAAGTGGGTAGCACTGGCCTTTTTGTTTTCTGTAGATCAGCGGGCCATGTGTGCCGGCATCTAGCGACTTTTCATTGAGCAAATAGCGACTGTGGCTGATTTTCTTTTGGTAATACTGCTTGTTGATACTGTCAACAATTCAACAATGCTCCGTTGGCTCAGTACACCTTCTTTGACAGCAATTTGTTAAGTATGAGCCAGGCATCGTATGCCTCTCTATCATCCATGGCTTTCACCTGATGTTAAGCCATGTATTCCATTACCTTCTCAGTAATTATCTTTGACTTGGCACTGTCCTTGGTGAATTTCTTGCTTTTCTTGAACATTTCAGCAACTGATAGTGTTGTGTTAGGTGTAGCTGTAGCCGAGTTAGCTTTTCTTTTTGTCTTCCTCTGGAACACCTGTGTGAAGCAAGCAATGACTTTCATGGTGATATTAACAGAAGAACTCAACCCCTAAAAAGCAAGGGGGCGACACTATTTCATTTTAATATTTCTTACATTTTTATTTTCCGCACAGTGTTACCAAATTAGCGTAGATATAGCGACTTTTTGACGTCCCTGGTGATTAAAAACAAATCTAGCGCCTTAAGCGATTTTTTGTGTGCATCTGGCGACTTTTTAAAACGTGCATTTCCAGTGACAAATTCATTGTTTTCAACATGATTGTGACTGCGCCACTGTCAGAAGCATTTCCCACAGTGAAGTAGGGCTGCAGATTAGCTCTGATCTCCAACAAGGCCGACAGGCGGACAACAGATGCGTCCCTCTATGCCAGTTCCAACTATGCCATTTTCCCCCCCAAACGCCCCCCCTGGCCTCCTCCTAGCCTGTCAACGCCCCCCGAGGATGTACTGTTGGTTTATTGGTCATCATGGACACTCCAAATATTGTGGCAGGCAGCAAGGCAGCAAAATGGCGAGACATGGCTTTATTTTTTGCAGTTTAGGGTATAATAAGCTTATCATCATTCTTGGATTTGGAAAAGAACCATAGGCTATGATTTGAAATTTCACATAGCCTAGATGAAGTAGGCTACATTACAAATTACCAGACATTTATTAGGCCTAACAACCTTTAGTATCATGCCATTTCAGCATTATGTGCATGTGGGAAAGAATCTAAACATCGACAAATAATAAATAAATAAAACCGTTTGGGTGAATCATGCGCTTATGGGTTGACCCTTTAGGTGAATTATGGACTTTTTTTCAATACCAGCTTCACCGTCAAGGCACAAAGCAGTGAACTTCCGTGCCAGAGTTTATCAAATGCACACGACTGCAAAGCAATTACGAAAGACGCGTTCTCTCCTGTACTCTCTCTGAGCGCAACGAAAAGCACCATTGCCCTTCCAAATGGCAGTTGGTTTGATTTTTTAAACTCACTGCAGCATTATTTTTAAAAACACGCATTTTGTGCATTAATAACGTGAAACTCAATTACCCAGAATGCTGCACGTGAGCTCTCTACCCCGGTGATTCTGGAAAACAAACATGGCGGCAACTCGCTTTACTACCTTAATAATGTGTTAATCCGACGCTAGATTTCTTAACTGATGAAAATCGAAGGCAGAAATCAACATTGTAGTGTCTAAATATGAGGTCGATTGGTCTATTTGTGGCGTACATCACGATCGGCTGAGTTGTTGGCCTCACGTTTGTCAGTTAGCCTGTGGCTAGGCTACTTTTCGCCAACGTTAGCATCCGGTTTAGTATAGAAAGGCTATGCTTGCACGCATTCGCTCCGTAGTCTGCCGCCCTGTGGCCACAGGAAGGAACAATTTAAAGAAAGCGTTTCAGACGGACAACAATTGAATGAAAGCGTTTCAGACGGACAACAATTTAATGAAAGCGTTTCAGACGGACGGAAATGTAATGAAAGCGTTTCAGACGGACGGACGGACAGACAGACCCTGTTATAGAGATGCTGGACGCATCTAAAAAGCATACCGTGCGTTACGCCATATGTAACATCATGGCGTCATCTAGCGACTTTTCAGCAAGCCAATAGCGACTTTGGCAACATTGTTTCCACATGACTTGGTAACTGCACTGGATAATTTTGTGTCACCACTTTTCGGCCGATAGCCAAATGTGTCTGCGTTTTTTGACGAATTTTTCCAAGGAATTTTGAGAAATAACATTATGAGCTTAATTGGAACACAAGTAGGCTTAATGTGATACTGTTCCAATTTTGGAAATAAGCTCATATTACACCTCTCCTGTACTTTCAACCATTCTCTGAGTACGGCAGTGAAAATTTTACCTCCATGCTAGCAGTTAGCATTGAGTCCTATGAGACCAGATGGTGGCTAACTGGTCTCATAGGTGTCAATGTTAATTTCTAGCTTGGAGGTAAAATTTGCACTGCAGTAATCAGAGAATGGTTGAAAGTACAGTAGAAAGGCAAAACTCAATTATTTAACTCAGTGTTTCTCAAAGTGGGGCGCGGAGGCATCGAAGGGGGGCGTGTGACATCTGCTTATTACCTTCGCCAGAAGGTTATGTTTTGCCCGCCGTGTATTTATTTATTTGTGAATACAGTATGTCTGTCTGTTTGTTTGTTTGTACTTCGTCTAACTCAGTCAAAACTGAGCCGATTTTTATGAAATTTTGTGGGATGATTGTTCATGACCCAAGGAAGAATCGATTCGTTTTTGGGGGTGATTGGGTCAAAGGCCAAGGTCAAAATGTTTGTTTGTACTTCGTCTAACTCAGTCAAAACTGAGCCGATTTTTATGAAATTTTGTGGGATGATTGGTCATGACCCAAGGAACAATTGATTAGTTTTTGGGAGTGATTGGGTCAAAGGTCAAGGTCACGAAAAGGTCAAAAACGTACATTGAGCCGATTTTTATGAAATTTAGTGGGATGATTGGTCATGACCCAAGGAACAATCGATTACTTTTCGGGAGTGATTGGGTCAAAGGTCAAGGTCACGAAAAGGTCAAAAACGTACATTGAGCCGATTTTTATGAAATTTAGTGGGATGATCGGTCATGACCCAAGGAACAATCGATTACTTTTTGGGAGTGATTGGGTCAAAGGTCCAGGTCAAGGTCACGAAAAGGTCAAAAACGTAAATTGAGCCGATTTTTATGAAATTTAGTGGGATGATTGGTCATGACCCAAGGAACAATCGATTACTTTTTGGGAGTGATTGGGTCAAGGTCAAGAAAAGGTCAAAACGTAAATTGAGCCGATTTTTATGACATTTAGTGGGATGATTGGTCATGACCCAAGGAACAACCGATTACTTTTTGGGAGTGATTGGGTCAAAGGTCAAATTCAAGGTCACGAAAAGGTCAAAAACGTTTTTCTTTGCCAAGCACTATATGCCAGAAGAACGTGTGCATGCTGAATTGAATGAGAGGTCAAGACTGGGCCAAAAATGTAATATTACGATATTCCGGTCCGATTTAAATGAAACTAACACCAAAATTTGGAGAAGGTTATGCCCCACACTTTGAAGATGGCCAGAAAAAAATACGTGGCGTAGGCGAAGGTTTGCGCTCTACCGAGTGCCCATTCTAGTTTTTTTCCTCCAAGGAAATTATTTCCTGTCTCGCCAGTAAGTCAATAAGTTTAAAGCCCTCACCAAGATTATATTATTAATTGTCATGAATTTGAATAGCATAGGAAATTAACACACATCTACATTCAGCTGCAGTCCCTCTTTGTTTAATCTCACCAGTCCTTTCCTTTGAGCAATCGTAAAATCAGTCTGCATGAGTACTGCTGTTGCTTGGGGGGGGCGGAAGCATTCAGACCCTCTGAAGGGGGGAATGATGGGAAAAGTTTGAGAACCACTGATTTAACTCAAGGGTATGTGTAATATGAGTGTGTAATACCAATGGTACCCTTTAAAGCTGGGCATACACTGTGCGATATTTTCACTCGTGGGTATTGAGCTCCTGCTCACACCGCACAATGGAATTTCACTATTTAAAAGTTCACATCTCACGACTCACGTCCTCACACTATACGAGCCGACAGTCGGATGCAAGCCAAATTCTTCCACTGTGCGACGCGACAGGCATGTTTCCCCGGTCTGCAGAGGTGGGAACATGCGCACCTGAGGTGGAGATGAGGTCGTGTCGCGCTCAACAGCGAATCGCACGGCCCTATTAATTTGTGCATGTGAAGTGTCAAATCGGGTTGCAGCACTGCTTTAACTGTGTGATTTCCGCACGAGCCACGACCAGGATTTCAAACTGTTTTGATTTTCTTGCGACTCTGCGATTGCACGATCGTGAGGCGAAATCGCTTGTCGTTACCCCATGTACACTGCATGATGCAAGACTCACGATTGAGCAAGAAATCGCCCGGCGAGTGCCAAATCGGGGCAAAAGTTACACCGTGTAAGCCTAGCTTAAGTCCGATTTGATGGCGACCACGCCCCAATGTCAAAATTTGCTCGCCCAGCATGTACATCCTCTGTCCTGTAACATCGGCTCCACTACGTCTGTGCTCGGACGTTGCCTTTCCTCCCTGGCCTTTGTTTATTTACTGCTTTATTTACTGGTTTTGCTATCTTTTAATTACAAAGGTTAACTTTGCCCATCTGGCTATTGAATCACTAAATTCAAAGACTGATTGCATGGTAACACTTTACTTTACGGATCGCTAATAAGGTGGTAATTTCGTGTTAATTTCATAGTTATTTCATAGTTATTTCAGGGTAATAACTGTTTGTTTTTAGTAACAACAGCAAAATAACCATACAGTTTCCAGTGCATTGTGGTGACACCCTGATGACTTGCAGCACGGTGACACTTTGTTGACACACACACACGCACGCACGCACGCACGCGTGCGCGCGCACACACACACATAATGCACTGGAAACTGTATGGTTATTTAGCTGTTGTTACTAAAAACAAACAGTTATTACCCTGAAATAACTATGAAATAACTATGAAATTAACACGAAATTACCACCTTATTAGCGATCCGTAAAGTAAAGTGTTACCGATTGCATTATCTTCCCTCTTGCCACTCAACGTCTCTGCATGACCACCGGCCTTCAGATAAGATTAGCAGACCCCCCCTGGCTACCCCCCGGGCAATTCACACCTCCTTGTGGCCAAGCACCATTTGGCTCTGTGGCCCTTTGGTGGGAAAAGGGCACACAAAGAACTTTGAACCACCAAGCCAGACTCAAATGTGTTCTAGATGTGTCCATGATGTATTAAAATCATACGCTTGTGTTTGGTATCAATCTGATGGAAATACTTTGGGTGGTGAACAGGTCTCGGTCTTGTAATTGTTTTATGTAATGTAATAAAAATGTAGTATTTTAGGATTGAGTACAACTTGGCTAGAAGCTAAATTCCGAAGCCAATCCCCTTGGCATTAGGACCATACAGGGCTGTACATTAAGACCAATTGGTCGCATATTGAGCCTAAAATTTTGACTGTGCGAGAAAGAAAAATAAAACGGGCGCACCTGTACGAGTATGCATTCAACCCTTTCATTCGCATTTTGCTTCTGAGTTCGAGTGCATGATTGTGAGAGCTGCTCATTTTTTCCACAGCCTGTCTGATAGACAGCATCAAACTCCATTGGGAACGCACTTCAAAAAAGACGGTCAATGTTGCTTGAATTCCGTGTTGGCTAAGAATGAGCCATCTCTGCTCCCGTAGCTCAGAAAAAAAACAGAATCGCTTCGCACAGATAACTGGTGGCAACAGTTACAAAGCGCGCACGCCTCATCTCCCAGTCGGATGTTCTGTGCCAACATTTCTTACAGCTTTTCGAAATGGACTGCTGTTTAAAACATTCAAATGCGGGAGTTTGCATTGCTAACAGGAAACCTCTTGGATCCGATAGTGAAATAGCCACTCGGTTTGCTAGCTCATGTGGTTTAAAGGACGTCGTTGTTTGAGCTGTTTTGGCGTTTCCCAAACCGCTGTCTTCGCAATGACTTCGCAAAAAAATGCAATCGCAATCAAAGTAATCAAATCAAAATATAGTTCGAGGAGCATTCACAAGTAGTGTGCAGTGCGCGCAAATTTAAAGTCTAGTTGGTCCAGTAGCTACCGGTGCTGTAGGCTATCAAAAAGAGCAGCCAACACATTGAGATAATTTTGCTGCTCCCAGTTTCATTTCACACCGTTCCAACCCATGCGTTTGAAAACAAAAACTATAGCTATAATAAAGCCCGTTGGATTAACGTGTTGTAGGCTATGTTTAAGATTTAGTCAATCTAGTTCAGTAAGCATGTGATTTACATGCTTTTAATCACGAAGTTATAGCCTAATAATAATAATAATAATAATAATAGGCCTAATAAGTAATAATTACTATTATTAGGCCTACTATTATTATTATTATTATTGTTATTATTATTATTATTAATAGTAATGGGAACTGTGATTTATGGCATATAGCAGTGGTTCCCAACACTTTTTGCACTAGGACCATTTTATCCTGAACTTTTGGGGACCACATTTTTTTCACAACCAAAACCATGACTGAGCAAACTTGCTGGCTATAAAAAAATAAAAAAAAACAGTGGATATTTCTGACAGTATAAGACTACATTTTTTTTATTTCACACCTAGACATTTCAGGGGAGCCCATTGGAATTCCAGGTGACCCCATACCCCAGTGTTGGAAAAAAACACTGACATACAGCCTAGGCCATTGTGCATGAAGATGAAGAAACAAGCAATGAGCACAATAAGCACAGTATTTTACATACCCCCCCCCCCAATAACAAAAGTGTCACGACATTTTTAGAGCGCTCCTAAATTTGTATCTGTGCTCCTAAAGTTTTATCCGTGCTCCTAATTTTTTTCATTTAGGAGCACCTGTGCTCCTAGTGAAAAAGCTTAACGTACAGCCCTGCCATAGAGGTAGAAAATAACACTAGAGGTGAACCCGCCCCCCTTTTTACGGCAATCTGTAGCGGCCATTATCTGTAGGTAGATCAGAGAAATGGAAATTAACGGAGAACGAGGCTCACCTGTCAAAAATGGCTTAATCATGTGAAAATGTCCATCAACACACTATACAAGGACAATAAGTGTGTTGCTAACTATGTTCATAAAAGATATTATTTGATTTCTAAATGTATTTTATCGACTCATATGATTTAAGTAGGTATTTAGCCTGAGATTTCAAATCTGGTCTTTGATTAATGTGTTACTTTAGTCTAGGCAGGATTTCTGAAAAGGTGCTTATTTAAGGTCCTGAAGGCAAATCATGTTAATTTTCGGCATACAACTGATTTAGGGGTATTCAAGGGTGCTGAATCCAAATCTGCCGTATGCCGGACGCAAAAATGTACCGAAATGCCTCAAACGGGCAAAATCCAATATGGCCGCCGCCGCAGTGTTAAAATCCTGCAATCACTTTTCTTTTGGACTAAATAAGGTATGAATTTGGATTTGGATTCAGCACCCTTGAATACCCCTATACCAGTTGTATGCCGAAAATTAACATGATTTGCCTTCAGGTGTCAACTTTTTGGAAAACTGACCCTGACTACTTCGTATTCACACAGTTTTAGTCAATTTCTTGACAGGGGTGGGCGTGTTCTCCATTGACTTGCATTGACTGAAGGTGCCTACACTACCTACGGAAGTTGGGAAGCTCCACCTGCCATTTCCCAGTGCTGTCGCAAATTGCTGTGTCCTCTCTAGTGTTATTTTCTACCTCTATGATTAGGACAGTCCATGTTCAGGTAACTGATTGCTCATTGGTCCCTGGCTGCGGCCATCTCCCACGAGGCAACCAAGTATTAAACTTTGATGTAATGATCAAATCTTTGAGTTGAAACCGGGTAGAGGGGTCCGGTGGACCCATGGGTTCATGTAGGCTAGTATTTTTCCTCTTAATTTAGGTAGTGCATTGGCTTCTTTCAGCATGGTATTCTGTTCGTAATCGTATTGTTGACACAGTAGGTTTTGTCTGATACTAAAACTTTCATTTACTCATGGGGAAGAAATATGTTTCGGTCTATCCATATGTTTATTGTTCTGGTTACCGTAATTAGGCAGTAAGGCTCATTCCCTGTGGATAGAGCCTTTTGAGACGGGGTAAGATGAGCCGCTTATCGTAATGGGATGCATAATGGTTGAACACCATGTTGTGATATTTCAGCATAACCAGATAATATTCCGATATTCATTCCAGAATGGCGGCCGCGGCCGAAAATCATGGGGCCGAGTGTTGTTATGGGACGTCGTACTAGCTGTTGCTTCTTGTTACAAACCCCAACTCCGGTGAAGTTGGGACGTTTGGTAAACAGTGAATAAAATCAAAATGCTATCATTTTCAAAACATTCAATCTATTCATTAGATGGAGAATAGTGAAAAGACAACATATTAAGTGTTAAAACCGAGATAAAATATTCTTTTGGGGGACATATGTACTCATTTCTAATTTGATAAATCCAACACGTCTCAAATAAGTTGGGACGGGATCAGTGAAATTTAGTAAACATCCAAATAAGATAAAACAACAAAGAAGAACATTTCAAAATGAATTGTACTGGCTGACAATATAGGTGTCCAGGTATAAGATCATCACAGAGAGGCTGAGTCACTCAGAATTAAAGATACAAAGGGAATAATTACCATAGTTATTACATACATTTTTGAATTCCCTTTGATTTACCACGATTGAGTGTATATAAGGCATATTTTTGTTACTAAAATCATTGTTTACGTTCATGACATCATGAAATATATATTGGCTGTAGTCTCACTCTAATTCCTGGAGTGCTAGAGCTATTGAAAATTGACCATATTAAGAATTCTTAATGCGTGCAAATGATACAGGGGTGTAACATTCTCCTAAGCACCTGAGCTCACTTGAAATAAATCCAGAAGACATGGGAAACTGTCCTTTGCTTACAGAAGTCAGCAGAAGTTGTAGAAGTCCATTCTTTTTGACAATAATAGAGCATTGCACATCCTGTGCTACAGTGAAAATAGACCATCCAACTTGTGTTAGTGCTAACTTCAAAAGTCAGCCTCCATGATGGCATGCGGGTGCAGTAGTGCATTGGTTAAGATGTTCTCACTCATCTGTAGAGTGCTGTGTGGTATAAATGGGTTTTAAACAGTGCTGAATGGTATAAATGGGTTTTAAACAGCATGAAAAGCCACTCATGTGTAGCAGAGTGGAGGTTGGTAGGATTACTGACTTTTAAGTACTTAGATTTTAAAAGGTGACTACGCCAGTCTCGTTAAAGGGTGAGACAACCCAGATGTTAAAAACACAAATTTTCCCCGACAGGTTCTAGATGACAAAGGATGACACAGCTGTTGCACATACAATAGTTTTTATTTTCTTCTGCTTTCAGTCTTATTCGTTTTCAAAATGAGCAGGCAGTTCACTTGAGTCCATATACACAAACAGAGTCTTAACTCTACTGAAGTCAATACAGGTACATATCGTGAAACGGTGACGGCTTAAGTGCGAGAGCACTGAGTAGGCCTAGTACAGGTAATTTACTGAGTGTGTTAACTACACACTGCACTGCGAATGCAAAATAACACTGCAATCAATCAAAACTGTACACACAAAACATAATCAAAATAAACAAAATAAGTCACAGCACACTGAAATGATTCACAGTGGAGAGGTAGCCTATGTTTATCAAATCAGGCCTCTTGGCAGAGAGTTTACTATACCACTCAGGGGATCTACACCTCACCAATAAGTTTACACGATACTGCTACAAATCTCAACCGGCCAGTCCCCAATCACTCATCCCTTGTCTAAGGGGTGGGTGACTGGAGCTGACCGTGTCAGACCGTATGGCTGAAAGACGAAAGCGTCGCGCACCTGCGCAAAGGAACAACAACCTGCCACTACTAAAAGAGCTCGTGGTGGTAAAAGGCAAAATAACAAACACAAACACCGGGAAAAGACGGCGGCGTCCCCCCACCCCAGCCAATTGACAATAATGTGCTCAACCTAGAAAGCACAAGACAGACTGGGTTAATGCCAGGGAAATGCCATTATCAATGAGCAAGGTGTGGCATGAAAGCCACAGGCACAGAGTGACGGTTAATTAGAAATTACCTTCAGTTGCAATTGGGAAGCACTGGACCGAGCTTGGAAGTCTACGGTTGACCCTTGCTTCACCATGCAATGCTGCAGTGAAACAACATCTCGTTAGCCACAGTACAAACATAATTGGCTATCGCCAGGTGCACACAGAAGGGCTTACCTTCGAGCCGGTTAGGCTACATGCGGCAACCTGGCGTCCGCATTTCAGCTGCGCTCTACGCGCTCCAGTGTGGGTCCAACACCCAACACGCCAACATCACCTACTTCACCCAGCGTACAGGGCTTCCCCAAGCGCCAACCGGTACTGAGGTTAGCCACACCTGGCTAACAGACAACATAGTAGGCAATTTATACTAACCGGAAGGGCTCCACCCTCGCCCACACGGGCAGCTGTTTTCAATTACCACATGCACACTAACAGGGGACCTAGTCCAACCTGTTACACCTGCATTATATTTTGAAGGGAGATCTTCGATTACTGCCACATAGTAAGGTCAAATTTCATTCTCTACTATGTTTTAACAGTTTGGCTCCATCATAAGGACCAGCAGGTGATAAAATGGTGGGCTTTTGGTCAAGACCTGTCACACTGTAAGCACTATAGAAAGGAAAACATTGCAAAACATGACAAGGAATACACCCACCATTTACAGTCGGTCCCCCTACAATGCACACCCTTTACCGAGGTAATGCCACGTCATCCACCTCGGTACGTACCGGGCCTAGCTGCAGTGTACCCAAACAACCGCCGGGTGGCACTTGGGAGCGCTCGCTATACGCTTTACCACGTGGTAGTCTCTCTCTCTCTCTCTCTCACACACACACACTCTCACACACACACACACACTTTCTCTTGCATACACACAATACACATTCAAGCGCAAATGGGTAGGCAACATTTATTACCATATGGAATATTTTAGACGATGTTGACGGCATATTAATTATGCTCATATTCACCCGCACGCACCGATTCAGCGGATAACAACATGCCTAATTAAATTGTGTGAGAACACCTCCAGGAAGTAGGAAGAGTCATAAAAAGAATAAATAGCCTAATGATGATCGGATGAATTGCCATTAATGTGCAAGCTCTGACAAAATGTGTAAGCTTAGACCTAAATTGAGTGTAGCCACAAGCCCCTATACCGATTCTCGCATCGCAAGATTTGAAACGTCTAAGGGCCAAAACATACCAAGGCGGAACGGAACGGTCACGGGACGAACGCGGTCTTTCTGCTTAGTTTTGGCCGGCGTGCTTTTCTCTGCCTTGCACACTGACAGCGTCGGCGTGCGCGGCCAGTCCTATTCAAAACTCTCCCCACAGCTAAAGCTAGCATGCTACTTTGCCATTCATTTGAATGAGACACCGCCGGTCGCCGGCGTGAAAAATACGCTCGAGTTCTATTTTCCAAATGCAGCGCGGCGCGGAGCCGGCTCCCGCGCCGCTGACGCCCGACTACCGCCGGTTGGTGTGTAAGGACAGATAGGTTTCAATGTATTTTCACTGACGCCGGTAAAAACCGTGGCCGTTCCGCGCCGCTTTACCGCCTTGGTGTGTCAGACCCCTAATATTGCAACTTCAAACTTGTTTTCTGGATGTGGATACTTTTTTCGTTTGGTAAAAATGACGGAGAGTGCAATAGGAGGCCTAAACCTCACCGCAGTAACCTACAGCGCCGCGTTTAAACTGGCCTACAGCTTACCTATTGCAGCGCTCCCGTGTGAGCTTGGACGTCCAAAATGTTTATTACCATATGGAATATTTTAGACGATGCTGACGGCATATTAATATATGCTCATATTCACCAGCACGCACCGATTCAGCGGATAACAACATGCCTATAAATTGTGTGAGAACACCTCCAGGAAGTAGGAAGAGTCATAAAAAGAATAGCCTAAATAATGTAATTAATTTTCTTTTTTTTTTTTTTAAATGATGATCGGATGAATTGCATTAATGTGCAAGCTCTGACAAAATGTAAATTGAGTGTAGCCAGAAGCCATACCGATTCTCGCATCGCAAGATTTGAAACGTCTAATATTGCAACTTCAGACTTGTTTTCTGGATGTGGATACTTTTTTCGTTTGGTAAAAATTACTGAGAGTGCAATACACCTCACCGCAGTAACCTAACAGCGCTTCGTTTGAGCGTGTAAGCGTTGGCTATTTATCTCACATCGCCAACAGCTGGGGCGATAACCTAACCTACACTTCCCTAATGAATTTAATGTTGTCACATTGGCAAAAATTAGCAAGCGACTGATATTGCTGTTTTCGTGCTCAAATTAAGTGTTACCAACTGTCGGGTTATGTGTCGCAGGTGAGAAAGTGCGCATTTTTCCAGCGACACCTCTCCTTGTTACCAAATACCCTGGAGAGTAGGCTACTGTACACCACAAATACGCCAAGACACAAATATTGAGTTTTAAAATAATATTTATTAACTAACAGAAATCTAAAAGAGTCCCGGGGCACCCCAAATCTATACAAGTCCGAAATTCCAAATTTCCTTGGAGATCCCCCCCACAGTCATCCGTTCCGAAGGAGGCGGAGGAGCGGTGGCCAGGTGTCCATCCATTGCGAGGCTGGGGAGACAGGAAGAGCTTGGTGACAGTAGGCTTGATTCCATATGCAGTCCAAATGACACTCACTTCCATAATTAAGTAGGCTACGCAGGTAATCGCTGCACTTATTCCACGTGATTTACAACACTGCACTCGCTAGTCTAGGTTAAACGTTAGGGGTGAAGTTGCACAGCACTCACACACGGCACGGCTCACTGCAAACAATGTGTGCTGCGATTCACCTGGGTAGGCCAGCGGTGTTAAAAGTGAGTCCAAGTACAACTGGGTTTGGAGAGAGAGAGAGAGGGGAAATATATGCTGGGAAATATATGCAATGTCATCTCATAATCATGGAGTTCCTCATGCGATTTCATCTGGGTCAGTCAGAAATGCATGCACCCTGCGCACCGGGAAGTGTGTTTTTTCAAACAAGAAAACTGGTTCATCATATGCATGGCTTAAACTGACTTTAATGTTTGCCAACGTGCTATAGTTTTCCTCTCATAATAGCACCTGGCGACTGTGACCACAGTTAGATGACCTCACGCGCGTAAACCCATTAAAATATAGCCTAGCCTTCTGTGGCTATTCAGAGCAATATGAACCAATCAGGTCGGCGTTGCTATTAAGCAAAATACATCCCTGATGTCTACTTAACTAAAATAAGATGCATTTGTCTAATATTTGGAGACATCGCCTTGCTCTTTCTGCGGGGAATTAAGCGCCTCTCTCCCTCGCTCTCTCTCTCTCCCTCTCTCGCCCACACACACACACACACACACACACACACACACACACACACACACACACACTGTTTGGAGAGGACGCATTTAAACTGTTACAGTTTAGGCAGTAGGGGAGAGCAGGGACTCATGAAACACGGGACGAATGAAACACTGCGATTTACTCGAAAACTTTAACATATCCGAAAGTATGAAAAGTCAAAGTTGTCAGGTTTACAGGCAAAAGGGATTTAAGTGTCAGTAGACACTGTCGGGACGAATGAAACACCCGTTTCATCCGTCCCTCTCGCCCATTGACTTAAAGCAGGATCAAAATAAAATGGGAGCACTTGAGATGACTATGTTCCAACTTGTCTTGAGCACCGTCGTAGCGCAACAAATCATTATCGTAAACTTAGCCTAGATAATTGGAAATTACAAAAAATAGGCTACATTTTATAGACTTTCGCTATAGGCTAAGCCGACTCCTCTACCTGTTTGAATTAGTGCAGCCTTACAGGGAGGACGTTAATTTGGCATAGGTCAACTGCAAGAGACTACTAATTTGTGACTTGACGTGATGTGTGAATAATTAGGCTACGATATGCAACAGGCATATTTAGCCGCACTCAGTCATTCATTGGGTGAATGTCCCGACCCTGTGTGTCCGCGTGCATGCATGGGGTGGGGAAAAATACATCAAGCGTGCCATCACCACCCATCCCCCCGGACCCACGAAACCCACTGAAGATCCAAGCAATTGTAGTCTGTCAGTATTTTAGTGTGGGCCCAGGTAGTTGAATTCCTGGCATGGCCTGGTTATCTCAATGGTGCCAAGAAGATGTTTGCCCTCAGGCTAGTGTGTTCATAAAGCGCATGTTCGATTTGCTGTAATAGGCTACGATCAGTAAGCCTCAACTTGTCTGTCGTGTCTTTTCCTTCTTTCGATATTTTGTAAAATAGGCCCACGTTAAACGATAATAGGCCTAAATAAGGCTAATAAAGTAAGCTAAATAAGTCAGGCCTAAATAAAGTTGTTTTAGCCTATGAACTCGCAGAAACAATGCAGAAATTTGCGGAGGGATTTTGGATATCTTGGCCTATAGGCTACCGATGGCTTTATGAACTTCATGACTGGGCTACAAGATAGTCGGGTAAACATATTGACTTGTAGACCACCAACATCTGATGCTGAAGTGGGGGAGGGTGGTTTTTTCACTTCAAATGTTCCCCGACACACACACACACACACAGATACGCGCTAATCGCTCTCTCTCTCCGTCTCTCCCTCTCTTTCTCATTGTTGCTATACGTGCATCTGGATAGGCATAGGCAGTGTGGTCACCCAGCACATTTTCATAGAAATGCTGTGTTTTTTTTTTTTTAAATGAAATCTTTATTCAGTTATTTGTGAACAGTCCCTGCGTTTCTCTTTCGATGTTGCGTCACCGTGGACAAGTGTCTGCTCGAAAACTTAATGCAAAGCGGCTAAAATTTTCAGAACGTGTTGAACTTTTCAGAACATGAATGTTTGTCTGTGGGGGAGGGGGTGGGTTACAGCAGTGCAGTGCACGGGACTGCACAGCCTTTTGTGACATGTCGTGGCGCGACAGGTTATCCAGCCTCCGAAGGAGTCATAGTTCCCCAGTCATACTGTTGGTTCGCATCTCCACCGAAGCAACTGAATTTGCAGTCCTAATCACAGATGATTAGCCACACCTGGTGTAACAGATGTATTGTCATGTGTGCATCACATCCCCAGTTAACCGGAATCCCGTCGATCGCGCACAACAGCGCATTGAAAGGATGAAATGTTCACAAGCACCAATACAAAAAAAACGTCTTCAACCTATTAGTCCTTAGGCTATCCTGAGGATATCCGTTCCTGACTTGAATAGGCCTAGTGCAGAAATAATTAACAGACATCACTTAGCCTATAAGTTAGGAGCGGAATTGAGACGGTGAATGCAGGACAGAATAATGAAAACAAAACACCGTCGACTGGCGGTCTTGTTTAGGGATCACGCTTGTGTTATTATCAAATACCCAATGTTACGTGCAACGCGCAATTGGCTGACTCTTTCCACTTGTAGCCTAAAACTGAGGGGGGGGATCAACATACAATGAGCTACACTGAAGCAGATTACTCTGCTTCGCAAAAAAAAACCAGTGCACCAATAATACCCCCGTCTTCAACCTACTATTTAGGCTACCAGATATAGGCCTATAGGCTAGTAATAGTATTAAGTTGTGCTACCTTGTTTTCTGTGGTAACGACAGTGTAGATCAGGTAATAACCTGCAATAGGGGAAGCGGCATGCGCCAGTTTTAAAGACGGAATGTCGTCGCCAAATGTAAAATCACCTCTCTCATGCTGACATGACGGGGCACTACTTCATTAGGCTACAATGTTGTTCATGTCTGTTTGACTCACACTATACGAGTGGTTCAACAGTGTTTCCCATACATTGAGGAAACTATGGCGGCCCGCCATAGTTTAAATTTGGCCGCCATAGTTAACGAAAATGTAAAAAAAAAAAAAAAAAAAATTTTTTTTTTTTTTTAACGATATCCGTTTTTTTTAAAAACGATTTGAGTTACGATTTTGAATTTCCTTCGCATTTTCCTCCTGGAGTAATTACATCCTATAGACTCTGTATTGGTTAGATAAGTCCCACCGTAACACAGAATGAGGGGAAAGCATTAGGAAGTGACCGTAAGGGTATTACAGTTGATTCATGTGTGCACACGTGTAACATCGGGTGAGTAACAGAACATGTGCGCAACGATGCGTTATGACACGCCGATATGCGAGGATCTTCGTCCAAATCGCTAGTCGCATGCATCATCGCTAACTGCGTTTACATCGCGTGCCGCGTGTAAGGGAAATGTTAGTTGTTGACATGTATGGAATTCACTTCAATTTGTGCTGTTTCTTATTTCAGTTGTGGACAAAACGATTGGCCAAACTCACAATAGAAAGCCTTTGCTGTGCTACTGTCCCAGAGAAGTCACACTTAACAGGGGTGTTAACCAATCCAATGAGTTCTCTCATTGCTCTCTGTCTCTCTCTCATAGTAGCCTACTATTTACCCATAACAAATGGTGAATTTCTGAGCCCTTTTTAATTTGTAGCCTATACCACTGAAGGCATGATAATGCTTCATCATATTTTAGAAATAGGGCCTATGTGCCTTTTATATACCAAATGTTTATCATTTTGAAAATTGTTTCAGTTGTTTATGACTTGTGTATGACTGAAATTATCTCTGCATACTATCAGTGCTGTATTGCTTTGTAAAGATAGGCTATTCAACACACTTTAAAAACACACTGAAAAGATACGGCCATAGTAGCCTACTGAAAACATTTTGTTCATAATAATGGTGATTAATAAATGGTGGTCTTAAATTTTCATACTGACATCCTTGAATTTGACTTGGTAGATCACGGCAGACCATCAACTTCAAAAGTAGATCTTGGTTAAAAAAAGGTTGGGCACCCCTGCTATAGAGAGAACCACAAGTGCTTGAAAGACATGGATCAAAAGCCTAGTCAAGTTGTTGTAGGCCTAGTTTACTTGGGTTTGGGAGCAATATAAAAAATCTTCAGAGAAGGGACAGTTGGGATGAGTTTACTAACACTCCCTAGGCTTTGTTTTACAGTTGTAATGAGTTTGGTGACAGACCTTCATTGACACAGCAGAGGAGACATCGGGCTGCATATAGAAATGAATGTGTAATGAATGTGAATATAGACATAAATGTGTAATATGTTGTTCAGCCCTTTTAATGGGAGGAATTTGGAAAAAACTGGCCCTGTGACCAGCACCCCTCATGTAGAATGTGTACGCCTACAGATATGTGTGGGGGAAAAGGCATAGCCTACCCTCTAAGACCCTTTTTGTCTATGCGTTAACAATTTCACAGTGCTCTTAAATTCTTATCTCTGCTCCTATTTTGTTTTATTATTGTTTCCCAGACCCCTGCATGAGGGACGAATGAAACTGTGTTGTAAACAGAAATTATTCACTGTACTGCATTTTTTGACAATGACAATGTACTACTATTATACAAGTCATGGGTAAAATCGTATGTAGCCTTATTTCTCAAAATATAAATGGCTGAAATATAGGCCCAGGCCTACAGTTTCTCCATGCGCCAATGTCATACTGTAGTCATTGTTTTGCCGTTTTGCATTTACGCTGCAAGAATACCCCCCCCCCAAAAAAAAAGGCCCGTGTAAGAAGACACACACACCCCCCCCCGGACAAAATAAACCCCGGCTGCCCCCATAGTTTCCAAAATTTCTGTGGGAAACACTGTTCAATTTGTGTTTTTGTGCTCATCGCACAAATGAGACAGACAGGCTTGCTTGATAGGGCTACACAAAGCAAGCGACATCGGTCCACTCAAAATGGTCCGAACTCCGCCGCTTGATTTCATGTCTCCTCAGTCTCTCCATTACGGTTTATTAGCCTACTCTGTTTTGCTATTTTCGTTAGCCTTGGCATTACAGATGAAGCAACTGTGATCAGTGAGGTTGTGGAAACGGTTGAATAGGCCTATGGTCCTAAATTGGAAGCGGCCGATGCCAGTTTTGAAGACAGAATGTCGTCGCCAAATTTAAAATTCGATCTCTCTCATGCTGGCGTCACGGGACACACTTAATTACAATGGTGTTCCTGTCTGATTGACTCGGTTTTAATTGTCTTTACCGGTTCAAATTGTAGTAGGTATGCAAACTCTGTATCCTGAGGATACCCGTTCCTGGCTTGAATAGTGTCGAAATAAGTTAGGGACGGATTGGGAGACGGTGAATGCAAGACAGAAAAAAAGTCGAGTTTAAATTCACATGGTGGTCTTGTTTAGGGCTCACACTTGTGTTATTATTAAATGCCCTATCAAATGCCCAATGCTAAATAAAACATGCAATTTGCTGACTGTATTTCTACTACTACTAAAACTGGGGGATGGACAATCACGGGAGCACAGACAGACGCTGCTCTGCAAAAGCAGTGCTATACTGCCCCCCGCATTCCGAATGGCCACAGGGTGTAATGATCACGGTGCGCTGCCGCGGCACGGCACGGTAATGAGCAGATTGAAGTTACACCATCTGTAAGCTGGTGAAATCATGTCCAAGTAGGGGTGGGCGATATGGCCAAAAATGTATACCTCGGTATAATTTTAGTCACGGTATATATCACGGTATATATCACGGTATTGTACATTTGTTTAAAATTGAAGCGTCGAAAGGTTTTTTTAACCTTTGCATTTGATTTTTGGAAATGACACAATGTCCTTTCATATATGTGTGAATTCTTGCCATTACATTTTTTAAAAACAAGCAAATACTAGCCTATGTAAAATGCATTTTGCAATGCAATGCAATGCTACCCAATAGAACACTGTCAATTTCACCAAGTGTCGAAGGGGTTAAACTACGGTAGAGAGGGGGAAAAGGGAGGGGTGTCAAACTGAACACATTGAGAGTAACTAGAACTGAATCAACTACATCTTTCATTGCACCTTTTTTCTATTTCTGGAGTTGTTTATGGTAATTTTGAAATGTGTGCTTGCATCTGTGATTATGCCAAGCATAATGGTTTAAGCTGTCATTGTTAAAGTTTAGAAAAACGAACTTTCACATGAGGCAGTTAGCAATGCATTGCAGAACTAACGTATTTGAATGGCAAAGGCAGCTTTCACTGCACCATCGGTTAGCGTGCTAACGTTAGCGAAATCGCTAATGCCACATTTTAAACAGTGAACAGTCATTTTAGTTACTAACACCCAGTCAGATATCATGAATGGTATTATCTCAACTGGAAACAGTAACATACAGCTGTTACGGCTGGCGCAATGTGTTAAATGTAAGGCAACCAATGTTAGCACAAATAAGCACATTTATTTTGTCAGACACCAGCATAGACATGAATGACTTGGGCTGTTAGCTAGTTAGCTTGCATTTCGTGCCCAGTAAATTGTGGAGTCCAGAATCGAAATGTGTTGCCATCACATACCATTTCAAACAATAATTCACTACACTAACCATACATTTTACACTTTAAGCTTATTCAAAGGAAATGATTGTGCTGTTTCTCTACAACCACATTGCTACAACTTGAGTTGAGCAGTCAGTCGGGTGGATGTTCAAAACGCTGTCTATACTGCCATCTGCAGGATGCAATGCGCTATATCACGGTAGAACGATATGGCCAAAATCCATACCTTGATGGAAACAATACCTTTTACGATAGTATACCGTCCATACCGCCCACCCCTATGTCCAAGACAGGAATTAACACTGTTTTTTGTATAAAATCATCTCATCGGTTAATGTATTTAACTGTTAAGCTTAAGTGTTGTCTTTTGTTTTGTTTTTAGTCTTCCTCGACATTTGCGGCCATTTATTGTCCACGTCCCAACTCTTTTGAGACGTGTTGGATTTATCAAATTAGAAATGAGTACACATGTCCCCCAAAAGAATATTTGTTCTCGGTTTTAACACTTAATATGTTGTCTTTTCACTATTCTCCATCTAATGAATAGATTGAATGTTTTGAAAATGATAGCATTTTGATTTTATTCACTGTTTACCAAACGTCCCAACTTCACCGGAGTTGGGGTTTGTAGATCCACCTTCTTTGCTATTAAGAAAAAGAAGCTTACTTACCTGAATGCTATTTCCTGATGGATCTATTGCATCTGAGAGTTTGACGTCATTATTTCCTGAGTTAGTGGACAATGTTTTTTTGTTCTCTCTATCGGTTTCTCCAGGCCAGTCATGACAGCTTTGTTGTCATCCACTCGTGGGCTAGGATACCCTCCAGAGTGGGTCTTTCACCAGCCTACTTGCTCAAGCACCAGTGTGTGATTTCATGCCGTTCAAGACCACTTGGGAAATCACAGATAGCCAGTCCAAGGTTGTTGAGGGTTTATCTGAAGATGCAAGATTTGTCTGATTTTGTCAGCCCTATTCTAATTACTTTTTTTTTCAGTTGCAAGAAAGATTTTTCAGAATTTAATAAGGTTTTAGCTTAATTACCAATAGCTATGTTTGGTACAACACTCTGCACAGATGTGTAGATGTCTCTCATCAGGTCGGCACCGCCAAAATCAATCAATTTGACTGTCCAATCGTCAATGTTGATCAGGACATTTCTACAGCCAAAATCAATCAATTTGACCGTCCAATCGTCAATGTTGACATCTCTAGTTTTGATGTCCCTGAGGAAGACACCTTGGTCGCTGCAGTAGATGAGGGCTTGAACCACCTGCCAAATGATTTTTGGCCTCCGTCTCCTGAAACTGGCCCCATGAACTCAAACGAATCAGCACAGGAACTGTGGCGCTCCAAGACCAGGGCGTACAGCTTCCCACAGTCATACCAGTTGAGCATTTTTATTGTGTTTGGGCACTGCTCAGGCTGGGACAGCAGGGTCATCAGGACAACCTCCAAAGGCATCTGCCAGCAATCATGCTTGAAAGAGACAGGAAGAAGAATAAAACTCTCATAGTTAACAACTGAAAGATATGGTCATCTAAGACTAAGAGATTTTACACTCAGAAGGCAGGACACAGTTAAGTCGGGCATACACTGTGCGATATTTTCACTCGTGGGTCTTAAGCTTCTGCTCACACTGCACAATGGAATTTCACTGTTTCAAAGTTCACAGCTCACGACTCACGTCCTCACACTACACGAGCCGACGGTCGGATGCGAGCGAAATGCTTCCACTGTACGACGCGACAGTCATGTTTCCCCGGTCTGCAGAGGAGGGAATATGCGCACCTGAGGTGGATATTAGGTCGCGCTCAACAGCGAATTGTACGGCCTTATTAATTAATGCATGTGAAGTGTCAAATCGGGTCGTAGCACTGCTTTACCTGTGCGATTTCCGCACGAGCCACGACCCAAACCGTTTTGATTTTCTTGCGACCCTGCGATTGCACGATCGTGAGGCGAAATCGCTTGATGTTCCCCCATGTACACTACATGATGCGAGACTCACGATTGACCTGCGATTGAGCAAGAAATCGGCCCGACTCTCAAAAAGTCGTGCGAGTGCCAAATCGGGGCAAAAGTCGCACAGTGTAAGCCCAGCTTTAGAAGCAGTGTTGCCAAATTAGCGACTTTTTGACATCCATGGGAACTAAAAACCTCAACTTAAGCAACTTTTTGGTGCATCTAGCGGCTTTTTGAACGCACATTTTAGTCTGCGCTGCCATCAGGTGTTTCCCACGGTTTAGAAAGTTGCTGGATGATGTTTTTAGTAGCAAAGGACATCAAAATGTCGCTAAATTGTCAACATTGCTTTAGAGGGTTACATGCCGCCATTGCCCCCCCCTCTCCAGAGGCACTGGGAAATTCAAATTCATCTACAATAACAAGACACACACAATGGCATCCATCTTGGTAGAAAAAGGTTTACTTTCAGTTTTTGAGCTTGCGGTACATCATTTCCGGGAAGTGCGGCAGACAGACGAGAATCTGAACGTACCCCCCTTGAATCGCAGAGGGTGGAAAGTGTACTACCGCACTTCAAGAGGCACTCGGTAGGGTGACGTCATTTGCGCGATGCCTGTGTCATGCCTGTCTCAAAATCTACAACGTAATAAAAAAATATACTGTTCAAATGAACTCGCTGTGAGACTGTTTTTTGGTCCGACGTTGTCAAGAGTTGTATGTGGGGTTTCTGACAGCGGACCGTGGAGGTGATCACGAGAGCCATCATTCACTTGACTGTGATTAATTAAACTTTTAATTAGGGGTCGACCGATACAGGTTTTTTTAATGGCCGATGCGATACCGATATTTTTCCCATCACCCTTGGCCGATACCCGATATGGCCGATGCCGATATTGTTTAAAAAAGTGTTAAAAATGAAAACAAAAAATCGTATCCCATCACATTTTCATCACACCATAACATGAATAACAGGAAAATAACTGCCATGTACAAAGCACACTGAGCAACTAGTTTTTCAAGTTTTTCATTATAGCCACCTAAAAAGGTATACACAAGGTAAAAAGGTATACACATTCAAAGGACTGTGGCTTGACAGTGGTACAATAGCATAGAGCTTGACTGTAAATTGGGAAAATGTTGGGGATGACCCCAAGATTATTATGGGTTTAAATATTTATGCCTAGTTTTTCAACTGTATAGATGTACTTGATTTACTAGGGCCTTTCACAAAAAAATAAAATCAACTAAATAACAAACCAAAGAAATGCAAACAAAACACATAGACAAGTAAAACCATTTTCTTATTTTCATATTATAAAATACATTGCAAAGAATCCCACCAGTAAAAACACCCCTGTTCAAAATGGTTTGGTCCTAACCAAATAAAGTTCTATGAATTTAAATAGCCAGTTTGCAAGTGATGTTAGTTACAGCTAGTACCCACTGGGGAAACTGCCAGGCGGGATCCGCGACGCGCAATATCGCGCTGGGGGTGTGGTCACGGATACTCCCATTAGATTATCCCCGGGGCTAACTACGCTGCTCACCCGACTTTCGACCCTCGCGGCGCGGCCTGTGTCTCGCAGCTGACACCGGGTAGACAGAGCGAGATAACAAACGGCGAACGGTCGTTTGCACACATTACTCACCCAATATCACAACACAGTGTGTACATGGCTTAAATAAGATTGTGTTTTGGTCCTAGATAACATTTAAGCCCCGTTATATCATTATAGAAGTACAGAAGTAGTCTAATATAAGCTTGTAGCTGCCTGGTTCTGGTAAAATGCTAACGTTAGCTTACCCGGTTAGCTCAAAACATCGAGTGATCAAATGGCAATGTGGGGTAACCTATTTGTGTTACATAAGTTCGTGGTGCATATTTACATCAATCGGTGGTAGTCGTGACATTTTTAAGCATTTAGTGTCTTTATATTAAGCAAAAACGTGATGTTGGAAATCACAGAAATCGCCGTCATGTTTTTCAATTTTTTTTGTAACTCCCGCCCTTGCTACCCATACGCCCATCTGATTGGTTATTGGACCATCAAATTTGCATGATATAGAGAGCTCGTCTATATCAAATCGCGTCCCGCTGCGATATCGCTTCACCTCCGCGCTGTCAAGCGCGATATCGCCCCCATTCAAAGTCAATGAGAGCGGAGCGGAATTACTCTGTGTGGGTACGAGCCGTTACTTATTAGAGATCGCTAAACAGATGGAAGTTGATAAATGAATGACGCTACGAAATGCGTGTTTTGAAACGCGGTGGAAATGTACACTGAAACATGCTGGAAGGCACTCGTTACAACGCTAGGTAAGAGTTATGGCAAATGGGGGTGATAAATGACCGAACAATGAACCAGGGAAAACCCTCGTTGGAAGAGCTGGTTGGTTGCTCAACGAGATGACTGTATTATGCAGTCTGCATGCTGGTGAGTTTAATGCTACAGAAATGTTTTACAATATTTTAATTTAGCCAGTTTGCAAGTGATGTTTGCTACCTATTAGATGTCGCTAAAACAGATTGAAGTTGATAAATGAATGACGGTATGAAATGCGTGTTTTGAAAGGCAGTGGAAATTAGACACTGAAAAATAATGTCGGTAGACACTCAGTTACAACAGTGACTGAACAATGAACCAGGGAATTCAAATCAGTACAGAAAATGGATGGAGCTGGGTCCGTGTACCATTCGTTCTTTTGTTTTTCGATTCAGAACCAAATAACTAAAAATGAAAAAACGTCTGGTTATTTCATTATTTCGTTTTAGTGATAAACGAAAAAACAAATTTTGATCTGTATTTCCACATTTTATTTTCTACTTCATTCCAAAATAACGCCAATGAAAAAAAGGTTGACGTGCTATTTTTAATTTTTGATATTTTTATCTCTCGGCCGTATGTGCCCCGGAAGTTATAGCCTACAAGCCGACCTCGATTAAATAGGTTAAAATCATAACTAAATCCATACTGGATGTTGTCAGAAGAGGTGTTTTGAAACAAATCCAAACAGCAATATTTTTATGAAAATGTATCAGTTGAAAGCTTTCATGTTCGTCTACATGGCTTGACGCCTGCATAGACTGGCGCCCTCTGTCCATGGTACTGAAATCGCGGCACCAAACATTCTTTTAATTCTAACGTCTCTGGCGGCACTACTCTTATGTGTGAAGGGATACGTACAGACCGTCTACAACAGACCAAACAATACAACCAAACAATACTGTTGTACCCTTTGCCGACATAAGGCTCTCACATGCACGTCACAAAGCAATAATCCACGCGGCGGGACTATTTTGATTATATTCCTTCCAAAAAATGTCAAAATGACACAAAAATCAGTAATTTGCATTGTCCGTAATTATACCAAACTAAAACAAAAGAATACACATAGATGATAGTCCACGTTACAAAACTTCAACAAATATGCGAGCCATAGGCCATCACAAATGAAGGCCATCCAAAATGCTGGTTTACAGTAAAATAGCATCAGTTTTACACTGGAAAATGAAATATGGGCTAAAACTTCACCCCCCATCATCAGTAGCCTACAGTAGGTGAAATTTCTGAGTAGCTCTAGGTGCGATCATTCTCTCGTGCATTTGCAGCTGGTGCAGCGGCAGCCCTTGTATTGCACTGCGAGCTGTCCACATGTGTGGTGCTAGGTGAAATGTGCACTGGCAGCACTCATCGTTGAGTTTGGGAGATGCCTTTAGTGGGAGTAATTGAATATGTAAAAACACGTTGATCACAGTGGCAATGGCCATTTTCAGTAGCCTAGGGGAAGTGTAGGCCTGGCCTATTTGTAAGCCTATGCGTCTTGTTTCACCGTTGTGCTTGCATCAGCATGCCAACATTACATTTGCCAAACTAACATTGATGTGGTGCTGACATTTTACTGTAACCTAATATCTCTACAAAATCGCGAGTACATTGAATTTAATTAAAGTCTCTCAACATGGCTTGCCATTCCATGAGGGTTAAGGAGAATGCAGCTCACACACGCGGTGCGTTCCTTTGATAGATGCCTGCTGTGTTAAGTGCTGCGCGCACACATTGTGTAGGTTTAGACAAATTACGGTGATAAACATATCCAGGTCAAAATTACTAACAGGAAAAGAGGGACCATGACAAAGGGAATGAATTCGCCAGGAAGACAGATTTTATTTGGCAAACTAGAGACTTTCTAGGGTCCACGACGAAAGAATGATTTAAATCTGATGGCTACTGATGTGGGGAAAACGTGTCAGAGGGTAATTCTTTCCGAGAGTCCAACAACAACACAATATCAAAATGCCATGGCGGACGCGGCCTGCCACCAAAAGCCAGCTCCTTTCGGTTCCTAGAAAACAGATGCCTTAAAAAATTTTTTTTTTTAAAAATCCATATCCCGATTAGGATATAACTATATCTCCACATTGTTCCATAAGACAGCTTCGCTGATAAGCCTATAGCTAATAGCTGCAGTAGGCTACGTCCACAAGACACCAGTGTTCGGTGGTCGTTGTCTATTACAAAACTGTTAATAAAACCTGGGGTCTTCCGGTAGCCTAGGCCTACGACATTTAAAACTATGTCAGATGTGCGCACTGTCAAATGATCGCCAACGGTAGGGACAACAGCTAATCTAGTAGCCTACTTCCGGGGCACAAACGGCCGAGATGAAAATATCAAAAAATAAAAATAGCAAGTCAACCTTTTTTTCAATGGCGTTATTTTGAAATGAAGTAGAAAATAAAATTTGGAAATACAGAACAAAATTAGTTTTTTCGTTTATCACTAAAACGAAATAATGAAATAACCAACCGTTTTTTCATTTTTTGTTATTTGGTTCTGAATCGAAAAACAAAAGAACGAATGGTACACGGACCGAGCTGAAACATTCTCCCTTTAGGCCTATTACTAATGTAACCGGTGGTTATCCTGAACCTTTATTTTGAAGGGGTAACGACGCTCCCCTTTTCCTTCCGGTGGGTAGCGTATATCATTCCGGTGGTAACTAGCTAGCAAAGAGGCTATGTTTTTGATGCTGCAGAGTGTAGCGTGGGGTACACCGCTCTCTCTGTCTCTCCGTTTGTGGTTGAGCCATCGTACAGGAAAGGTAGGCGTCCTTCTCGGTTGGTTTAGTGCTCTTTTTGGTGCATTGTAATGTACTTAGATGTTGGTTACTGACACCATTTAACTTAATTGTAGCCCTGTCCATCGGCGGCTGGCGTGGGGTCGGCTGCTGTTCTGGGATGGTGTGCTGAGCTGGGCAAACTCAAGGTAAAAGATGCGTTCTGTACGCTTCTCTCGTCTGTGCGAACGTAGTCTCTGTTGTGACTGATGTAGTGTTACTCTATCACAGTGTCGCTGGTGATGTTCTTCCACTTTGTGTCCTGTGTGGTTGACTGCTTGCATGCCGCTTCGAGAGAACCAGAGGTAATGCCGGCATTTTCTGTAAGAGTTCTGTAAGAGAGTTTCTGTAAGAGCTTAACTTGTGTAGGGAGTTGTGTGGGGTGGGAGTGGGGGTGCTCCGCAGGTGTGATGGCGGGACTGGCAGCGTGGTGCCTTTGATATCGCGCTGTGGTGTCGTGGTTGCACCTGTGGGAGCGCCCACATTTCCACAATACACAACTCCTGTTGAATCGGGTTATAAATGCCGTTTCTAATGGTAACTTTCTCGTTAAATGTACATAGGAGGAGTTGGTGCCTTCGACTACACTGATGCAGTGTCACTAGAGAAGGGGGGCATCACTGTTCTTTTCCCAGCCTTTTGTTTTGTTTTGTTTTGTCCTATTGTGTGAGTGATTCATCCTGTGCAACCTTTTCATTTTGACGTCCAAGACGAAGGGGCTTGTGTAAGTTTCACTCTAACATCCGAGACGAAGGGGCTCGTGTAAGTTTCTACTTAGTAACCGCCAAGACGGAGCTTGTGTATATGATTAGGGTATGAACACTGAAGTATTACTGGGAGACGTATCTTAAATCTCAGACTCCTTTTGGAACCTATACTTGCTGTAGGGGGAGACCAAAGACGTGTGTCTAACAGGCTTGTGTGTGTGTGTGGTGGCCATTACCAATTTTGCCCTTTTGGCAGTTTGTTTTCTTTTTACAATTTGATTTACTAACTTTGTTTGCCGTGCAATTTGTTATTTGGTCTACCCCTCGTGCAATTGCCATAAGCACTTTTCATAACTAGCACATTTGCACAATTTTGTAGATTGAGATGACGTGCCTATAAAATACTGTAAAAGGATATGCTCTATTTTTATAGTTGACTGAGCCCGTGAGGCATATTTTCAGAGACTCATTACGAAAAGAAAGAAAATAAAAAGAACTCTGAATTGTATGACAGTTGTATCTCTTGTTATTCACTAACCTGTTGCGGGGAAAGTCAAATCAAGTGTTTGATGGTTGGGTTCTCTCACCCTAACAAATGAGAGTGGCGTAGTCACTAAACATCTTAAAAACATCTAAAGATATAAAAAAAATATTACGGTAAAGAGATAACGCAGGCCACATTTGGCAGTAGTCGGCAAAGGATAACTAAGTGGATACAGCTGTCTACAATTGTTAGTGGTGGGTTTTGTATGCATTTGGTTTTGTTTTGTTTTGTTGGGAAAGGAACAGTGATTACCCCCAGCCAGCGGAGGGCCCCACCGACGAGATCACCGGCAGGGGTGCTGGCATAGCCGACGGCCAAGCTGCGAGAGAAGCATGGAAGGACTGTCTGAGTTGAGGGAGATGGCAGCGCATCAGCAAGGGCAGTTGGATGTGGTGTCAAGGTGGCTAGGCATTTCCCAGCAACCTCAACCTCAACCGGAGTCGCAGGAGGCTGGCTTCATGTGGGAGAGCCAGCATCTGGGGCACCCGGTGAGAGACCGTGATGGGCAACGGGCCTCTGTGGGTGCGCAGCGGCAGCCCTCGCCGACAGCCCACTCAGGGGGCAATGGGCAGGCCTCCAACCGCAGGCGCAGACTGTCATTTAGTGGACCGGAGAGTAACCGTCCAAGAAGAACGTCCATGTCGCATGAGGCTGGCTTCACGTGGGGGAGCCAGCATCTGGGGCACCCAGTGAGAGACCGTGATGGGCAACGGGCCTCTGTGGGTGCGCAGTGGCAACCCTCGCCGACAGCCCACTCAGGGGGCAATGGGCAACGGGCCTCTGTGGGTGCGCAGCGGCAGCCTTCGCCGACAGCCCACTCAGGGGGCAATGGGCAGGCCTCCAACCGCAGACTGTCATGTAGTGGACTGGAGAGTAACCGTCCAAGAAGAACGTCCATGTCCATCCAGCCTGGCGTGACTCCATCCTGGATCATAATGCAGTGTCTGTGTATGATTATGTGCATGTGTACTTTGTTGATGGTTAATGTGCTGGGGGGCCTCTAGTGTGCGTGTGGTTGCGCTCGTTGGATGCGCGTGCGATGCGCGTGCTTGTGTGTGTGTGTGTGTGTGTGTGTGTGTGTGCGTGCGTGCGTGCGTGCGTGCGTGCGTGCTTGTTGGGTGTGTGTGTGTGCGTGCGCGCTTGTTTGGTGTGTGCGGGGATGTGTGCGAGTGCGGAGTGTCACCGGGACGGTGACCTTTTAAAGTGGGGGTGTATGTAACCGGTGGTTATCCTGAACCTTTATTTTGACGGGGTAACGACGCTCCCCTTTTCCTTCCGGGTGGTAGTGTATATCATTCCGGTGGTGACTAGCTAGCAAAGAGGCTATGTTTTTGATGCTGCAGAGTGTAGCGTGGGGTACACCGCTCTCTCTGTCTCTCCGTTTGTGGTTGAGCCATCGTACAGGAAAGGTAGGCGTCCTTCTCGGTTGGTTTATTGCTCTTTTTGGTGCATTGTAATGTACTTAGATGTTGGTTACTGACACCATTTAACTTAATTGTAGCCCTGTCCATCGGCGGCTGGCGTGGGGTCGGCTGCTGTTCTGGGATGGTGTGCTGAGCTGGGCAAACTCAAGGTAAAAGATGCGTTCTGTACGCTTCTCTCGTCTGTGCGAACGTAGTCTCTGTTGTGACTGATGTAGTGTTACTCTATCACAGTGTCGCTGGTGATGTTCTTCCACTTTGTGTCCTGTGTGGTTGACTGCTTGCATGCCGCTTCGAGAGAACCAGAGGTAATGCCGGCATTTTCTGTAAGAGTTCTGTAAGAGAGTTTCTGTAAGAGCTTAACTTGTGTAGGGAGTTGTGTGGGGTGGGAGTGGGGGTGCTCCGCAGGTGTGATGGCGGGACTGGCAGCGTGGTGCCTTTGATATCGCGCTGTGGTGTCGTGGTTGCACCTGTGGGAGCGCCCACATTTCCACAATACACAACTCCTGTTGAATCGGGTTATAAATGCCGTTTCTAATGGTAACTTTCTCGTTAAATGTACATAGGAGGAGTTGGTGCCTTCGACTACACTGATGCAGTGTCACTAGAGAAGGGGGGCATCACTGTTCTTTTCCCAACCTTTTGTTTCGTTTTGTTTTGTCCTATTGTGTGAGTGATTCATCTTGTGCAACCTTTTCATTTTGACGTCCAAGACGAAGGGGCTTGTGTAAGTTTCACTCTAACATCCGAGACGAAGGGGCTCGTGTAAGTTTCTACTTAGTAACCGCCAAGACGGAGCTTGTGTATATGATTAGGGTATGAACACTGAAGTATTACTGGGAGACGTATCTTAAATCTCAGACTCCTTTTGGAACCTATACTTGCTGTAGGGGGAGACCAAAGACGTGTGTCTAACAGGCTTGTGTGTGTGTGTGGTGGCCATTACCAATTTTGCCCTTTTGGCAGTTTGTTTTCTTTTTACAATTTGATTTACTAACTTTGTTTGCCGTGCAATTTTTGTTATTTGGTCTACCCCTCGTGCAATTGCCATAAGCACTTTGCATAACTAGCACATTTGCACAATTTTGTATCTTGAGATGACGTGCCTATAAAATACTGTAAAAGGATATGCTCTATTTTTATAGTTGACTGAGCCCGTGAGGCATATTTTCAGAGACTCATTACGAAAAGAAAGAAAATAAAAAGAACTCTGAATTGTATGACAGTTGTATCTCTTGTTATTCACTAACCTGTTGCGGGGAAAGTCAAATCAAGTGTTTGATGGTTGGGTTCTCTCACCCTAACAAATGAGAGTGGCGTAGTCACTAAACATCTTAAAAACATCTAAAAATATAAAAAAATATTACGGTAAAGAGATAACGCAGGCCACACATGCACATGCCGTGTCATTCAGTGTCCACATTAAAATAGGATGCATCTGAAAGTCTAAAACTTTGTGGCAGACTTCAAGGCTGTTTACTTTACTCCATGAGTGGGGGAGGGGTGACGCAGCAGCGTGCATTGCGGGCCTGCCAGCAACACAGAGCTGCCCGTCTCTAGTCAAAATCTCGGGGTGGGCGTATCGGCCAAAACCGCATGCGTATGCTGATACGATACACTTCATGAACGCAAATATCGGCCGGCCGATATATCGGTCGACCCTTGCTTTTAATCCTACCCGGAGCCTCTTTAACCCTTTTACACCAAATGCATCGGGGCCGATGCCTTTGTGCAAGCGCTGTTCAGATTACAGTAATTTCAAAAATATTCGGCCAATCCGAAAAATTTAAACTGTTTCTGAAAGCAGAGACATTGCGCTTTACAGCCAATATGGTGTAATTACGGTAAATCCCCTCTGAGGCGTCTCAGTAAAGTGCGTAAATACGAGTTTGTTTGTTTCAAAATTCTGAGGAGAGTAGCGAAAGTTGTGTGGTTGTTAGGAACATTCTAGCTTAACATTTGCGACGAAAAATGGCTTCATTTCGCCCGACAAGGGAAAGGAGGACCCCCCTGATATGAGGTTTCGTGATGGTTTTGAAGACCCAGAGGAGGAGCATTGGTCATCTGACGAAGAGAGGTAACGCCTACCGAGTCAAATGTCAAAATATTTCTGAATGAATGAAGCACAGACCTGTGAAGATCTCGCTTGCTAGCTTTTAGACAACACTGTTGTAAACGATAAATATGTACAGAAACCATAAAATGTACAGAAGTACACACGGAGACCTAGGCAAACAAGACAAGACGGTAGCTATCACTGCGTTCGACAAAAGTTCTGTTTCCCGCGGCTTCCCTCAGTAACTTTCGTGTAGCCCATCAATCTTATTCTGTAATTTCTGTGTGTTTTGGGTAGCCACACAACATTATGGCACATCTTATAACAGTACTGGGCAGCGGTCAAAAACACAGGTCTGCCAAATATAGCCTACATCTTATCATACAATGTGTGTCACGTAGGTAAACATGGCAAGAGTTTGTTCTGCGTTTGGCAACTTGTGTAGCGTCACCACACAGATTTGTTTGTATGTTCAGGTCGATTTATTTTGGACCTTTCACATAGCATAATACTATACTGTACATCATACTGGTACTGCACAGCTGTGAATAGTACATCATCCAAAAGTAAAATTGCCCATTTTACCACAGTATATTTTACCACACCATCTTCTGTCAGTACAACAGCTTACTGACAAAAGTTACTGTATCAACTTTCACTATGATAAGAGACTGAAATGAATAGAACCAGTAAGCTTGTAACTGTAGGCTATGTGTGTGTAGAGACTGTATGTTTTCAATATAATATCAAATAAATATAATATAAACTATATAAATATATATATATATATTTAGCATATATAAAATATTATCACATTATTGTTTGAGTATGTATTTCTATTTCATGCCTCCTGACCGCCAGAGGCGGCAAAGCCTGTGAATGATATCCTTCGCGCCAGCGCATGTCGAGACTTTATACCAACAAAGTCATGTATGACGCACCTCATGCTTATAAGAAGCCCTGTAGCACGTCATACGTCCTCTTATTCTTCTCGCGCTTGAATCGAGCACTACTAGCTGCTACCTCTGAACAGGGGTTATCATATGCATTAATGCATCCCTGATAACTCTGCATCAGGTAGCTATGCTCTTCTTACTGTAAGTATTGAAGTTCGGAAGATGGAATTATTATTCACGGTGGGACTCCCCGTGGATATTATTCCGCAGTGAATACAGTCACAAGCATTGGAGAAGCAAGCGGTGGACTACCCCGTTTTCACCTCCACAGTTCACACACAAAAGCACAAGAGTATGGTCCCTGTATGCGGCGGTTCCCCCCGTTGACCAATAATAATAAAGTCTGTAGCCCTTACTTATACGTTGATGTACGACAAACCATAAGGTAAGAACTGTGTGGACTATCGCTACTGGCGTTAGCATCAGCAGCTAGCTAGCTAGCTCCTCAAGAACCTTGTGTTGTGTTGAGTGTTGCTGCTATTGTACTTCTGTTAACGATGGCTTGTTAACTAGAGCCTTGTTTACTGTATGTTGTTAAAATATGTGTTGCGCGTTTTAGGCGTCGGATTCTTGTGTTAGTCCGTTGTATCGCTCTTGTTGCAATGAATTCACATGCTAACAGTGGCGACGCTCGAATTGAGTGGTCGGCTGGTTGGAATGAATGCTCAATCTGCGCGATTGTATCGCTTGCAGCCTCGAGGAACCACTAATAAAAACAGCCTTATCGGCGGCCGAGACTGGAGTCAGAGAGCCGCCGAGATGGGCGAAGCTGCACAGTGAAAAACACTACATTTTTCCGTGTATGAGTGGACGATCTCTCCGCATTGCACGGCTTCTATCAGCCTCGGCAGATGCGCTTGTAACTGGCTGCCACTGCCGACCGAGCACTTGCTTGCGCTGCCACTCGCGCAGCCACTCTCGCACACAGTACTACCCCCGCTTCTTGTCGGGGGAAACTGGATAACCGGTATGACGATGGACATTGGAGAAGTGAACGGTGGACCACCCCGTTTTGATCTTCATAGTTCACATATTAAGTGATAACTTCTTGAATGCAGAGAACTGCTATGAGAACGTCACACGCAGTAAAATTGAGTTGGACTCTAACTGCAACTACTGACTGCCTCCTTGTTTATCTCACGGTCACGGAGAGACAATGAATTAAGTGCAACTCGACTCTCCTCGTCCTTGCACATGCTTGGAGATGACACCCCCCCCAGTACATATTCAGATGAGAGTGGGGATGGTATGGCAATTGGATGCCAGTCTGCTGGCTATCACTTCATAACGGGCTACAGCCCTGACAGGGGGGAGTGTGTATTGTTGGCACTACTCCTTGACAAATTCTGGCTGAATTCCAATTGAGAGGCTACCCATAACACAGTGGCTACCTGCTCACATTAACTATGGCATGCCCTTGGTGCTGGCCTGACTGACCAAATATCAACATCTTTCCCCTGGTGTAACCCTGTTAGTTCCCCAGGCGAGGCCGTACACCCACAGTACACCCATAGATAGGTGTGTCATACCGGCAAGGCATGTAACTGCACAGAGGAGGATCATTACATTATTATGACAAATAATGTTTCAAGTGACTAAATGAGGACCCCTGTTTCCTCAGTCCTAATAATTGCCACATTGCCACATTCCACCATAGCCATGCTAGCCATGGTCTCTGAGCTGGTCATACAACCATTATGCTTGAATTCTGTGGATTGTAATTACCATTTGCAAACTTGCTTGCATTACATGGGTACAAACCTAGCCCTACTGTGCATACTGTAAGGCAGTCTACTTGTGAACCCTGCATGGTTTCCAGTTGGGACCCAGGATTGGGTTGTCTTGTGTTATTGTGGCGTATGCCCAACATTGACTGGCAAGCACCATTCTCAGACGTATGCCATTCATTTAAGCTTCCGGTGTACCTGGCCAGCTGTCTGGGCCAGCAAACTAAGGTATGTCAGACGCCATTCTCTGTCCAATCCACAAGAGTGGCAGTTAGACATGCCCCAATACAGTGGCAAGCCCAAACCATCTCCCACTGAGGGTTTTTTCTAGCCCATTGTTGGACTGTATTCAGGAGCTAACCTGTTAGAAGGTAACAGGCTAGGCAACAGTTAGGCCACCGACTCCCTTGCAGAGCCTGCTTCAGGCCCATGATTGGAAGTCCAATTAGTCTCTGATTCCTCAGAGTGGGACAAGCATGAGCAGTCACCAAGCACTCATTTGGTCACCCAATGCTACGACTACTAGTACTACTACTAGTAGGCTACTGTTACTAATATCAAAACATGACAATGAGGATTATGATGACAATGGCTTGCATGCAACTTTTGTATTGATGCAATCTGACTGAAAGGACTGGCATGCCTACTTGTATGCTGTTGCATAAGTGCATCGCTTATCACTCTGCTTGTTGCTAACCATTGCTATTGAGGAGGCTACTCCCTACCATATGCCTTGCACTACTGCTGAGTGCACCCCCGAGTGTATACAGGTACCTCTGCCACCTGACTCGTGTGAAATCCGGCTTGTGCGCTCCTTGACTGGAGCATAGCCTGTAAGTTGCACCTGTATCATACAGCAGCTCTTAAGCCCTTATGATGTACTTTAATTTAAAGGCCTATCTAACAACGGACATTGGAAATTAGCCTATGGCTATACATATGGCAGTATATGTTCCTCTGTTAGGCTGCTGTACAGCCTACATGATATTGCATTTGCCCCTATAAGTTAAACCTTAACTAAACTAAGAGCCGTGGCTTAGAACTGGCCCAAACTGACAACACACAGCGAGCTCGCTTGGCTAAACAATCAGTCCAATGATTCTATGCTGGCAAATTTTGAATACTGTTTTGGCCACCAAGACAGATTTTGAATACTACTTGACTGGCCATGCCATCATGTGAGGACATTGCATTAATGTCAATGATTATGGGAAATATGCATCTCTGCCTGCTGTATGCCAGCAAGGCAGGCTTACACTAGAAATCTAGTGTTTCTCCTCGGGCCTGCTGGAATGGCCCTTACAGTGGTTAATCCACCTTGCCTCAGTATAGGTCTTAACAAGAATACACTCTCCCTCATCACCAAGCGGAAAGCTAGCGCTCTCTCGCTGCGGAGACATTCAGGTCTTTAAGCACCAGGTGAGCTACTGGTTGCGGCACTTGCACATGGGAGGTTCCCCTTGACTATGGTCTTACGCACACCCAACAGGTTGGAGGTGCAGTGAGGTACCCACAACCAAATGTTGATTCATGGAGCTGACAACAGGTCTGAACACAAATCTCCACAGCCTATGGCAATGCATCTGTCTGTCACACAATTCTTATCGCCCTTGCAGGGATGACATGCTCATTCAGTCAGACAATATGACAACAATGTGCTTCAACCATCAGAGGAGGGACACTTGCTCCCCTTCTTTCTGCTGAACAACTGTTTGTTGAAATGGGACTATACTAGAGCCATCCAAGACAGTCCACCTGTCAGTAGATGAATTCATTTATGGACACAATATTGGAAAATCTGTTGTTTGCCAGCAGGGCAACCACTGATTAACACATACGGTTTTCTTATACACAGGAGAGAGAAGTTTGGGCCTTGTATCTGAGTATGATTGGCCAAACAACATACATACTTCTTCAGTTCATCACTTCCTATCATAAGTGTTACTTCAGATTTCAGCCACAATGTCTAGCAAGTCGGTGGCTATTCTATTCTCTGCTAAATGAAACTCCATGCCTCACAGAGTAGATCTCTTGGCACATGGGGAACAGGTATCTGGGACATCCATACTTGCCTCATTCGGCTGCAAGCATGGCCCTTGACCTAAGTCACTCTATTCGAATGACTGCAACCCAGCAGTTATGAATGCGTTACAGACACAGAGGCCCTCTCAACTAAGCTACTGTGTGCAGATGCAGTTATGACTGTGTTAAAGTCACAGGGGCCCTCTCAACTAATCTACTGCGTGTAGATGGAAACTACCACCTGACGTAAGGTGTCATGTGCCCTAAAACAGGTTAAAGTTTCCTGTTTACAGAAACTTCTTGATGAGCTCAAGTCTTTCTATTGTGGGAGTTTACGTGGCAGCCATTTCTGTGAAACATGCTTAAGTGGATGATTGACTATATGTTTTATAGTCTTATTCATAGCAAAAGCAAGACACTTCAGTCCTTGGAGAGCCCATTACACTCCAAGTGATTTACACTGGGTAATATATTTATTGCCTATGTTACTACTCCTTTGTATCCTCTGTCACAGGCCCCCCCCTTTTTGACCGAGCAGAAGTGGATCTATCTTGGTGGCCTGGAGGGCAACCCCTTGATTTGAATAGCCTCCATAAAACATTGATTGAGTCACAGACACTTCAGCCAGTCCAGACTGGATGGGAGGAAGGCCAGGCGTCCATGGTGTGGCGCGGGTAAACTCTGTTATTCATACAGGATGTGTCTCCATCCTTCTGTGTACCTGTTGAGCTTGACTTATGGGGTTGCATGTCTGCACCCTGTGTGAATATTAAGGCACTGTATTTCTAAGGACAAGACAGTCCAACCAAATGTTGTATGGCATGTGGGTCACTTGGTATCCTATGTCTAAGGAGCACCCCTTACACAGGAGTAGTGTCCAGAACCCCACTGGCACTTTGACTGCACACTGAATGACAACAACGTATGTTATATTACACTGAATGACAACAACGCATGTTATATTATTCGTTGGTTGGTTGATTGGGCAGGTGGTACTACTTGCCATAGCAATAGTAGCCTCCTTCATGGGCAGCCCTAAGAGGGATTGCGGAAGGAGCGACTTGCTCTTGATCATTAACTTGGTTGTGTCTTGCCTAGCCCAAGTTATGCATTGAATGAAACTCTGTAACAGCATTTATGGGGATGCTCGTCCTCCTGACAGTGCTGGTATATGTCATTCACAGGCTTTGCCGCCTCTGGCGGTCAGGAGGCATGAAATAGAACGCTAGTTACGAATGTAACTGTGGTTCTATGAATGCCGGATGACCGCCAGAGTTTCCAGTCACTCGGACTCGCAGACACACGCGAGAAGTTTTCCGAGGACGTATGACGTGCTACAGGGCTTCTTATAAGCATGAGGTGCGTCATACATGACTTTGTTGGTATAAAGTCTCGACATGCGCTGGCGCGAAGGATATCATTCACAGGCTTTGCCGCCTCTGGCGGTCATCCGGCATTCATAGAACCACAGTTACATTCGTAACTAGCGATTTTTTGACAGTGCCATGAACTGACAAACATAAATGTTCTTTTTATTCAAGTGTCCTGTGTCATGGGTATGGTGGTGGAGGTGAAGATGGAGGACGAAGAGGAAGAGGTCGGGAGAGGTGAAGATGGAGGGCGCAGAGGGAGAGGTGAAGATGGAGGTGAAGATGGAGGGCGCAGAGGGAGAGGTGAAGATGGAGGTGAGGATGGAGGACGAAGAGGAAGAGGTCACGAAAGAGGGAGAGGTCACGAAAGAGGAAGAGGTGAAGATGGAGGACGCAGAGGGAGAGGTGAATATGGAGGTGAGGATGGAGGTCACGAAAGAGGGAGAGGTCACGAAAGAGGAAGAGGTGAAGATGGAGAGGTGAAGATGGAAGATGTAGAGCAGGGATGTCAAACTCCAAATTTGGCCCGCAGAGCCATTTTATTTGGCCCGCGAGATAATTTCAAATGTGTATTACAGTTGGCCCACATACACCATTAATGTTTAGCGTTACACAATTTGAACATGAAATATGCTGTGTCACAAGATGTGCTGACACATTTGAACTGACAAATATGATGGGAAAAAGTGTGTGTGAAATTTAACTTTGAGTATGAAGTGCATACATGCACAATTTTAGTCCATTTTTTAAAATAATTGTCAAGTTCGGTCAGGGCTCTACGATTAGCTTTTTCATTAGGAGCACCTGTGCCCCTAACTGAAAAAATTTAGGGGCACAGATAAAAATTTAGGAGCACAGTGAGTTTTTGTGCCGCAGCGTCATTATTAACACATAGATACAGAGAATATTCTCTTTCCACACACAAATACTGTACACATTCTAGAGGGGTAGGCCTACAATCAAAATCAATTAGGGCCACATTTCCAAATTCCCCCTACTAACTATTACACATTTATATCTATATTCTCATTAATTTCTATACGCAGCAGGTGTTTCAATTCAGCTACACAGCAGGATCTGGCAGGGAGCTGAGATGAAATTGCTCAGGGGGGCAGATTTTTTACAAGAGAGACCAGAGAGGCAATTACACTTCTGTCCTGAAATACAATGCATATGGGTATGCTATGTAGCCTATGAGGCTATGCTGTTACACTTTTTCTTTTTTAATTGCATTTGGTACCACAGTAACAGCAACTCAGTAATCTGAACATTACCCTTTGAAAATATAACATTGTTCTATACTTGCATTTTAGAAATGAAACAAGAAAGGATGCCAACCAAACACATTTACCCTAAATAACAATTTGGCAATATTGAAGGCTTGCACATCAAAAACGTGCCCTAGGCTACACCCCGAGACTGTCCAACAAAATACTGACTTCACATGACGTGACGTGATGATGATGACAGTTGATCAAGTAAGCGCACAGAGAGAGCCTGCTATGTGTCCTCCCTTGCCAACGTCTCAGGAGGAATCACATAAACAGTACTAGCCACGTAATTACAAGATAAGTGTATGTACAAACCGAAGCTATTTCTTCTCACAAAGTTAACAGGTTGAGCGTTTGTTAGCATTTGTTCTAAGCGGAGAATTAGCAATTCTAGCGCCAAAGTTTCTCTCCAGCTCTTCTCCGTCAGTGGAAGCGCTCGATACTCCCGACGCTTATCTCATTTCAAAACTCCCCCGACTGTTTATTTGTCTGCCTCTGTCTCTCTGTGCGCGGGGCGCACGCTGTCTTTTGCGCCTTCTCTCGTTCACACGTTCCTGCTTTTCTCTATGGGGGTGTGTTTATTTTAGGAGGAAAATACGATTGAAAGGGTTGAAATATCTACTCGCACACGTGCGCCCTTTCTATTATTTCGTTCGCACAATCATTTATTTTAGGGGCATATGCGAGCAAAATGCTCGCACTGTAGAGCCCTGAGTTCGGTCCGCGACTTCGTTCCAGATTTTGATTTTGGCCCTCAGTCAATTTGAGTTTGACACCCCTGATGTAGAGGAAGAGGCCGGGAAGAGGTAGAGGTGAAGATGGAGGACGTAGAGCAGGGGTGTCAAACTCATTTTGGTCCGGGGGCCGCATACAACCCATGTGGACCTCAAGCGGGCCGCATTAGTGACATCATCGCCAAAAAAAAAAAAAACGTAAAGCAGAGGATTAGTGTTCAGTACAATCACGTTTTAAGTGTGTTGAATATGTAGAAAGCAATGCAATACTGATAATCCTATGCAAAATTTCCTTGACTTCATTCATTCATTGCCAAACGTCAATTAAAGAAATATGGGACAGTTCATTTTGGCTGGGGGCCTGAAATTTTGTATTTCTTATATGTAATTTCCTGCAATTTCACGCATTCTAACATCCCGTTTCCAGTTTGAGCTTAATAGGAACCAATACAAATCCAATTATATTTATTATTTAATTACAACCAATACCAATACAATACGAATAAGAAGTATTATCACTTTATCTCTATATATGAGGTCTATAATATATGAGCTTTATCAAATGCCTGTTACAGTACAAATTCACTATTTATAATAGAAGTGTGATGTGCACTTTACTACATATATACAGTGTAACAGAGGGACCATTGGGTTAATGTCATGCAGGTCTCGATTTTGCCCCGAGGGCCGTAATTGCGAATGTCGGTTATGTCATTAAATTTTTTTTATTTTTTTTACATCCGGGCCGGATGGAACCCTCTGGCGGGCCGGATGCGGCACGCGGGCCGTATGCTTGACACCCCTGACGTAGAGGGAGAGATCGGAGCCGCTCGCCACTCCAAAGATGGAGGAATGTGGACGAGCCTGATGACGGTGTCCCTCCCCCACTCCGATTCAACCCAAGGCGCACTCCAGGTGTCCAGCCTCCAATACACCTGGGGATGCCCTCTCCGGGTGAATTTTTTTCTTTTTTTTATGATTTACCAGTCCTGAGGCTCCTCTGCGAATACACCAACAGAAATGCAGAGCAAAACCAGCAGGCCGGGAAGAAGTTCGTCTGGAATAAGATCCATCCGGCGGAAATGAAGCACTTCCTTGGCCTGCTGGTTTACATCTCAGTGTTGGAGCTCCCCAAAATTAGCGACTACTGGCGCCAGGCAACCATTTTTCGCGTCCCCTTCCCGGCCACCGTCATGGCCCGCGACCGTTTTTTTGCCACACTGTCCAACATCCACATCAGTGACCCTGAAAAAGCAGCTGAAGAGGAGAGGAAGAGGGGGACGGAGCAGTACGACCATCTACATAAGGTTAGACCCCTGATGGACTTGGTCAAGACCGAATGTAAAGCCATCTATCACCCGAGGCAGCACATTGCGGTGGACGAAAGGATGGTGGCGACCAAGGCCAGAATTAATTTGAAACGGTATATGAAGAACAAGCCAACCAAATGGGGCCTAAAGTTCTTCGCTCTAGCCGACACCAACAGTTACACTGTGGACTTTATGTTGTATTCGGGCAAGAATAGGATGGCGACGGGAAAGGGGCTGTCTTTTGACGCTGTGAACATGTTGGTGGACAAAAACTACTTGGGAAGTGGATACATTGTCTATACAGACAATTTTTACACAAGCCCCCTGCTGTACCGCCACCTGAGCCAGCAGGGATTCTTACAGGTAATGTACAGCTGCTCAATGATTCTAGTGAAGTGTATCATATATTTTGCTTCAGTGTATGCTAGGGCTATACAATGACTATCTTCTTCTTATTATAATACAGGCAGGGAAGAGTAGGTGTCCCCACCACGCAGGAGAACGCGCTGACGAAGCGGTCCCCAAGAGGCAGCATCAGGTGGCTCAGGGACGGGGGTCTCCTCTTTGTGAAGGGGATGGACACAAGAGAGGTCTCCCTTTGCTCCACCATCCACCCAGTCTACAATGGGGAGACTGTGCAGCGCTGGCAGAAGACAGATATTTGTCTTGCTATGGCTGTTTACTAATGCATACTAACCTAAATACCACACTAACCTTTACACTAACATAAGTACAACACTTGATTGAATATTTGCTCAAATACAATACTAACCTGAACATTTACCTAAGACTGCATTTGCCTGAACACATGGCTAAACAAAATATCCATTATGAAGTGCAATAGTTACTGCACTTGAAACCTGCATGCCTACCTATTTACAAACTAACTAACTAACTTAGTAATACACTAACTTACAAACCAACTATAGGTGATGAGCATCATCGCATCACCATTCCCCGCCCGACCGCAGTTGGGGAGTATAACAAGTATATGTGTAACCGGTGGTTATGCTGAGCCTTTATTCTGACGGGGTGACGACACTCCCCTTTCTTTCCGGTGTGTAGCATAAATCAGTGCGGTGGTAGCTAGCTAGCAAAGACGCTGTGTTTTTGATGCTGTAGAGTGTAGCGTTGGGACACCGCTCTCTCTGTCCCTCCGTTTGTGGTTGAGCCATCGTACAGGAAAGGTAGGCGTCCTTCTCGGTTGGTTTATTGCTCTTTTGAGTGCATTGTAATGTACTTAGTTTGTTGGTTACTGACGCCATTTAACTTAATCACAGCCCTGTCCATCCGCGGCTGGCGTGGGGTCGGCTGCTGTTCTGGAATGGTGTGCCGAGCTGGGCAAACTCAAGTGTCGCTGGTGTCGTGCTTCCACTTTGTGTCCTTTGTGGTTGACTGCTTGCGTGCCACTTCGAGAGAACCAGAGGAGGAGTTGGTGCCTTCGACTACACTGATGTAGTGTCACTAGAGAAGGGGGGGCATCACTGTTCTTTTCCCAACCTTTTTTTCTTGTTTTGTCCTATTGTGTGAGTGATTCATCCTGTGCAACCTTTTCACTTTGTAACGTCCGAGACGAAGGGGCTCGTGTAAGTTTCACTTTAACATCCAAGACGAAGGGGCTTGTGTAAGTTTCACTCTAACATCCGAGACGAAGGGGCTCGTGTAAGTTTCTACTTAGTAACCGCCAAGACGGAGCTTGTGTATATGATTAGGGTATGAACACTGAAGTATTACTGGGAGACGTATCTTAAATCCCAGACTCCTTTTGGAACCTATACTTGCTGTAGGGGGAGACCAAAGACGTGTGTCTAACAGGCTTGTGTGTGTGTGTGGTGGCCATTATCAATTTTGCCCTTTTGGCAGCTTGTTTTCTTTTGTACAATTTGATTTACTAACTTTGTTTGCCGTGCAATTTTTGTTATTTGGTCTACCCCTCGTGCAATTGCCATTAGCACTTTTGCATAACTAGCACATTTGCACATTTCTGTATCTTGAGATGACGTGCCTATAGATACTGTAAACGTTCATATTCTATATTTTTATATTTGACTGAGCCCGTGAGGCATACTTTATGTACAGAGATTCATTACGATAAGAAAGAAGAGATTCATTACGAAAAGAAAGAAAATAAAAAGAACTCTGAATTGTATGACAGTTGTATCTCTTGTTATTCACTAACCTGTTGCGGGGAAAGTTGAATCAAGTGTTTGATGGTTGGGTTCTCTCACCCTAACAAATGAGAGTGGCGTAGTCACTAAACATTAAAAATATTAAAGATATTACGGTAAAGAGTTAACGCAGGCCACATTTGGCGTAGTCGGCAGGATAACTAAATGGATACAGCTGTCTACAATTGTTAGTGGTGGGTTTTGTATACATTTGGTTTTGTTTTGTTTTGTTGGGAAAAGAGCAGTGATTACCCCCAGCCAGCGGAGGGCCCCACCGACGATCACCGGCAGGGGTGCTGGCATAGCCGACGGCCAAGCTGCGAGAGAAGCATGGAAGGACTGTCTGAGTTGAGGAAGATGGCAGCGCATCAGCAAGGGCAGCTGGATGTGCTGTCAAGGTGGCTGGGCATTTCCCAGCAACCTCAACCTCAACCGGAGTCGCATGAGGCTAGCTTCACGTGGGGGAGCCAGCATCTGGGGCACCCGTTGAGAGACCGTGATGGGCAACGGGCCTCTGTGGGTGCGCAGCGGCAGCCCTCGCCGACAGCCCACTCAGGGGGCAATGGGCAGGCCTCCAACCGCAGACTGTCATTTAGTGGACTGGAGAGTAACCGTCCAAGAAGAACGTCCATGTCCATCCAGCCTGGCGTGATTCCATCCTGGATCATTATGCAGTGTCTGTGTATGATTGTGTGCATGTGCACTTTGTTCAGGGTTCCTACAAGTTTCTTCAAGTCAAATTCAAGGCTTTTTCAAGACTTTCTAAGACCATTTATCCTCAAATTCAAGACCTTTATCCAGAGCCGGTTCTGACCTCCATGGGGCCCTAGGCAAAAAAATAAAGCGTGCAACCTGAACATTGTGCTGGCCCTCCACTGGCTGACTGACTGGAGTCTGAGCTGGTCAGAAACTTAAGCATAGCGCCTGTAAAATATAACTAAGGCTTCGATTAATTTAGCTCCATCAAATTGTTTGCATTTAAAATTACCATATTTTATAGCCTGCCCCCTAGTAGCTTGGTATCTGGTCTAAAACTTTTTTTTTTTTTAATAAATGAATAGGCCTATGATAAGAAACTCATATGTAAAACAAATTATTTAGCCATATAACATGTGTTATTATCACACATTATTGTGAATAATGTTGTGTTCACTATTTATTGGGATTCACCTTCGTCACAAGTTTCAGTCATTCACCAAAGGTCTGGATTCATTAGTCTATCCAAGCAAGCCGCGCCCCCTTGGTATTGTTATCACCCACACACACACACACACACACACGCACGGCACTCCTTCTCTCTCTCACTCCCTCCTCCTCCATTGCTTAGACTGCACGGACGTCTTATCAAAAATCTTAAGCGCCTGTCAAAACCAAAATCAGTGTATGTTGATATTTGTTTCTAAACAATCGAGAGGCAGCCACGCATACAACAGCGCGCGCAGCAAACTCGCACACCACACACACACAGAAACCGCTTCTCTCTCACACACTCCCTCCTTCGTTGCTTCGACTGCACTGACGTTTCATCGGCTAAACGAACGCCTCGTCAGATTATGATTAAACTAGTACACCTTTCGAAACAACAGTAAAACGTTGACAACACCACCCTTTCCACTCACATTCTCTCTAGCCTAGGCTACCCGTTGATTCAGTTGAACTAATTGCACAAACGAAACGCTACTCAGCTTGTGGTTCTCAACAACTTCTACCTTTTAAAACAACAGTAAAACGTTAATCCCCCTTTTTACAACACGTGACTGTATCGAAGACCCGGCATTGTGCAATACAAAAGCCCATTGAGTGCTAGTGGTGCTAGGTTGTTGTTGGCTAAAAACAGACAACACAGACGGCGTTTGCCGTTTATGATTGACGCACGAAATATGTTTCGAGGACTTTGTGACTCGAGCGCCTTGACGCCCATCGTGCCCAATTTAAAAGTCCGTTTACAGAGAGCACAAAACGCTGCGAATTGGTCACCATCCACTTCTTTGACCCATTCACGAAATGAATGATTGTGTAGCCAAGCCTGGCTTAACTTACATTTGCCCATTGTTGCCGACGTTTCACCTCACTTCACCTCACTTTGAGTGTGTCCACATAACTTAGTAAAGTTTGTCTTAGCGCGATAAACTATCAACAACCTTAGCTTAGCTCTGTGGCTCTGTGGCCATGGTAACGTTAAAATCTCTGTGTTCATTGCTCGGTGTGTACGTGATGGTTCCGCTTCTACTTGACCACTCGTACAATTTTTACATTAAACAATTTAAAGATCATAAAAAATAATGACTGTTGAGTAATGAACAATGCAAAATGACAATGTATATTCTGCATCCAAATTTAAGACCTACACATGAAAATTCACTGCTTTTCAAGGCTTTTTAAGGTATTATTCCAAATTCTCGAATTCAATGCCTTCAAGGCTTTTTAAGACCCCGCGGGAACCCTGTTTGTTGATGGTTAATGTGCTGGGGGGCTTCTAGCGTGCGTGTGCTTGCGCTCGTTGGATGCGCATGCGCGCGCTTGTGTGTGTGTGTGTGCGCTTGTTGGGTGTGTGTGTTTGTGCGCTGGTTGTGTATGTGTGTGTGCGTGCGCGCTGGTTGGGTGTGTGCGTGTGCCCGCGCTTGTTGGGTGTGTGCGTGGATGTGAGCGAGTGCAGAGTGTCACCGGGACGGTGACCTTTTAAAGTGGGGGTGTATGTAACCGGTGGTTATGCTGAGCCTTTATTCTGACGGGGTGACGACACTCCCCTTTCTTTCCGGTGTGTAGCATAAATCAGTGCGGTGGTAGCTAGCTAGCAAAGACGCTGTGTTTTTGATGCTGTAGAGTGTAGCGTTGGGACACCGCTCTCTCTGTCCCTCCGTTTGTGGTTGAGCCATCGTACAGGAAAGGTAGGCGTCCTTCTCGGTTGGTTTATTGCTCTTTTGGGTGCATTGTAATGTACTTAGTTTGTTGGTTACTGACGCCATTTAACTTAATCGCAGCCCTGTCCATCCGCGGCTGGCGTGGGGTCGGCTGCTGTTCTGGAATGGTGTGCCGAGCTGGGCAAACTCAAGTGTCGCTGGTGTCGTGCTTCCACTTTGTGTCCTTTGTGGTTGACTGCTTGCGTGCCACTTCGAGAGAACCAGAGGAGGAGTTGGTGCCTTCGACTACACTGATGCAGTGTCACTAGAGAAGGGGGGGCATCACTGTTCTTTTCCCAACCTTTTTTTTCTTGTTTTGTCCTATTGTGTGAGTGATTCATCCTGTGCAACCTTTTCACTTTGTAACGTCCGAGACGAAGGGGCTCGTGTAAGTTTCACTCTAACATCCAAGACGAAGGGGCTTGTGTAAGTTTCACTCTAACATCCGAGACGAAGGGGCTCGTGTAAGTTTCTACTTAGTAACCGCCAAGACGGAGCTTGTGTATATGATTAGGGTATGAACACTGAAGTATTACTGGGAGACGTATCTTAAATCCCAGACTCCTTTTGGAACCTATACTTGCTGTAGGGGGAGACCAAAGACGTGTGTCTAACAGGCTTGTGTGTGTGTGGTGGCCATTACCAATTTTGCCCTTTTGGCAGCTTGTTTTCTTTTGTACAATTTGATTTACTAACTTTGTTTGCCGTGCAATTTTTGTTATTTGGTCTACCCCTCGTGCAATTGCCAATTGCCATTAGCACTTTTGCATAACTAGCACATTTGCACATTTCTGTATCTTGAGATGACGTGCCTATAGATACTGTAAACGTTCATATTCTATATTTTTATATTTGACTGAGCCCGTGAGGCATACTTTATGTACAGAGATTCATTACGATAAGAAAGAAGAGATTCATTACGAAAAGAAAGAAAATAAAAAGAACTCTGAATTGTATGACAGTTGTACCTCTTGTTATTCACTAACCTGTTGCGGGGAAAGTTGAATCAAGTGTTTGATGGTTGGGTTCTCTCACCCTAACAAATGAGAGTGGCGTAGTCACTAAACATTGAAAATATTAAAGATATTACAGTAAAGAGTTAACGCAGGCCACATATGGGAGGAGTCGACACGTCGGACCAGATGATCGGGACCAACTCCGTCCATCGTAAGACCCGAAGATGGCCCATGACGGTCTTCCAACATCTGCTCGACGTTGCCGTCACCAACTCCTATATCCTACACAAGAGCCAGTCCAACAACATGCAGGCGAGGCTGCTGACTAGGCAGCAGTTTCAGGAGGAACTGGCGGCACACCTCCTTGGGGTCACCTTGAAAACAGGCCAGCCCAATCCCCCACCTCCACCCACCCGCCAGCACCTGCCTGTTCCCTGCAGCAGCGGGCAGACCAAGGACCAGAGAGCCAGCATGGGGAGGCACCGCTGCAAGGTGTGCTCTAGGAATACACCCTGGAAGTGTGACGTGTGTGATGTGGGCCTGTGTCTCGTCCTTGACAGGAACTGCTACTGGCAATACCACCAGAGCCAGTAGTGTGTGTGTGTCTGTGTGTGTGTGTGTTTTTCCAGTGAAGAGTTTTGTATGTGTGCGTGTGTGTGTATTGCATGTGAGGAGTTGTTGCTGTGAGCTTTCTCTCTCTCTGTTTCTCTTCCCCTCTCTCACTCTGCACAAATAGAATGACATCTGGACATCAGTCTCTCTCTCTCTCTCTCTCTCTCTCTCTCTCTCTCTCTCTCTCTCTCTCTCTCTCTCTCTGTCTGTGTGTGTGTTATTCCTTTTTGCCTGGCCGTGTGGCAAAAAAAAAAAAAACCGCCTAGGGACATTATATTTATTTATTTATTTTTAACAAATATTTTCACCCACACAATGACATCTTTTTTTAATGTTTTATTTTATTGTTAATTTTATATTTTTAAATTCATAAACTGATGTACAGATGTACTTTCACTGTGTGTGTGTGTGTAGGGTTCCTTTGGCTGTGGGCCAAAAAATGCCTAGGCACATTTTTCATTTTATGTTCTTTAAAAAGAAAAAAAAAATAACCCACACATTGAATTATATTTTTAAAATGTGGCATACTTGTTCATTTTATGTTTTAAAATTTAGAAACTGATGTACAGGTGTATTTTCATAGATTTTTATCACTAAACCTCAGAAAATCAAATTCCGATTTTGTGTTTTTCTTCATTTTAAACTGTTATTACACCCCTTAAACTTGCAGTAAATTGTAAAATACTGTTAGATCCTTAAAATGTCAAGTGTTTGGGGAAAAGAGGCCAAAGCACTTCTTTATAGGACATTATTTGACACTTTTATGGTCAAAACAAGCAAAAATGTCCAGACGGCCATTCTAAGCCTTAGGTGTTAAAGGGTTAAACAAGGTACACAGAACGATTACCGTAATAGAACATGGCAAGTGTTGTCAAATTAGCGGCTTTGGTGACTAAAAACTTAATCTGGCGACTTTTCAGAACGCGCCTTTTCAGTGACAAAATTATTGTTTTTCAACGTAATTCTAACAACGCCACCATTGGAAGCATGTCCCATGCAGTGTTTTGGTGCATCTAGCGACTTTTTAAAGGCGTATGCCACTATTTTGGGGCTTAATACAGTTAAAATCGTTGGCTGGGGTTTATAAAGGTGGTAAAGTGTCTTATTTTTCATGTTAAGTGTTGTCTTGCTTTAACCCTATCCAGACCGGGCTTTTTTGGCATTCCTGGGACCGGGGGGGGGCTCTTTTGACCCCCCCCTCATAACTTAGGAACCGAATGGCGTATGACCACCAAACTTGGAGGAGATGATCTTCAGCCAAAAATCTATGATTGACATCAGTTTGGTGTTGTTATTGGGTATTATGACGTCATTATGATGTCATTTCCTGATTTTATTGCCCAAAATGTCACCTTAATGTATTTTCCATCTAACTTGGGTAATGCACATGAATTTTAGTTATTATGTGCATCAGACCACTTAAAATGTTCACAAGGGTTTCTGATGCTAATGAAAATATCAAAAAACATGAAAAATTACGTGACAAAATCACGTCGTAGATATGGCAAAGCGGCGTCAGTTTCTTATAACATTGCCGCAAGCAGTTAGCCATCAACAACAGTGTACATTATTACTAAATTTAGAGGGCATGATCTACATAAGGCACACAAGCACTGAGAAATAAAAAGAAGAAATAAAATTGGAGTGAAATGTGCATTGGTAAAGATAGTAGCTATTTGATTTTAAATGTGATGACGTCATCAATTTAGCATAAATTAGCATGAATTAGCATAAAATGCTAACTTTTAATGATAATTAATTAAGCTAATATTATATTTGGTAAAGTTATGCTAATGTAATGGAATAACTGTACCATAATTAGTATGCAATTAGGAGGGTACACTGATGAGACTTAGATCAGTGATTTTGGGTCAGGCGTACCTGTCAGAAAACCGTTGCCATGGCAACAACAAAAATGATACACCTAATCTTTTGGTATCACACTGTAGCCAACTTCATTTTAGGAAAAGTCATCAAGTTTCGTAGTCATAGCTTAAGTCATTCAGGAGTTATACGACATCAAAGTTGGTGCGGGCACTTTTAGCCCCCCCCCCCGGTCTGGATAGGGTTAAGACAAGTTAAAAGAGGGAATATGTCGCTAAGCTAGTGAAAGTCAATGGATCCGTGTAGCATTGTAGCATGCTACACGGATCCATTGATTTTCATTAGCTTAGCGACATGCTCCCTCTTTTAAAGCAAGGCAACGGCTTACATGAAAAATAAGACTCTTTACCACCCTTATAAACCCTGGCCAATGATTTTAACTTTATTAAGCCCCAAAATAGTGGCGTACCACTTTAAAACAACGGCGCTGTCAGAAGCATTTCCCACGGTTAAGCAGGGCAGCAGATTAGATCTAATCATCAAACAGTAGTTAGCATTTCCCATTTGTACTATGAACGAAGGCATTTGGGCACGTTTTCTAGTTATCGGCGTGTCGTGCGTGAGGCTGTGACGTCACATGTAACGTTATGACGCCATCTAGCGACATTTCAGCAAGCCAATAGCAATTTTTGCTGGGGTTTTTTTTCCCCCAACACTGTTCTCACGGTTAAGTTGGGCTGCAGATAAGCTCTGTTTGTATAGGGAGGGAAAGTAATCTCATCGCCCCCTGCTGGCAACGTTCCAACCCCCTGCAACAAATGAATGTTTTTTTTCTTTGAAAAATTACATCTCGGCCCTGACGACGAAGTAGAAGTAGTGGCAGTCATATTATGGGCATGTTGGCCCGTTTTATCGAACCAGGTGGTAAAATGTTCGGTTTTCACTGATCTGAGCTGATTTTAATATTCTTTAAAAAGCTAATACAGAACTACACTGGCTGGCATGTGTGGCTTGTTTACTCCATGTAATTAGCATAGCCAAATTAGCATAGCCAAACATGAGCCAGAGAGGTGGTTACTCGTCACCACAGAAGCCATCATATCTACTAGAGAATTTAAAACCATACCAAAATGATCGCTTGTATATATGTGTAATAAGAAGACAATGTGGAACTCATAGGATTACAAGAATGTGAAGATATGCGAAGAACTTGCGTTCGTTCGCGTTCATTTGTTTCTCTGTGTTGTAAACGAGGCGCGAAGCACAGCATGCTGGGAGCTGTAGTCCGTTTCTGACCAGATTGGCACAATTTCTATTTTTCTTAAAAGGGCAAAAAATGACTTGAGATTTTCACAGGTAGTAGTTCATGCTATTGTGTACGCTGAAAAATGTGTCTGGTGTTATAGTTCCAAGTCATATCTTTGTGGGATTTTAAAAAAAAACTTGTCTATGGGAGTTTCAATAGGATCACCCTGGTGTTTGGAACGTAACCGCTAGGATCGCTGTTTTCCACTTTCCCTCCCAATTATGGAAGTAGGCATATGGGCACATTTTCTAGAGATCAGCGTGATGCTTTGATGCCATACATACGTAATGTCATGACGTCATCTAGCGACTTTTCAGTGAGCGACAACGGCGGCGCAGTTACAATTGTGTTGAAAAACGATGGTTTTGTCATTAAATGAGATTAAAAGTCGCCAGGGACAGCAAAAAGTTGCTAAATTGGCAATTCTACCGATAGGGACATGACCTTATCAAAGACAGATTTCTGTGTACGCAATGTATGCTCATGGAATTTTGTGTGCCTACTGTTTTTGTCAGACCTGAAGCAGCCGCCTGTTCAACACTATGCATGATAAACGCGGAGTAGGGAAAGATCTGAAAGGAAGGCGTGTACCAGGTGATTCACAACTTTGCCTACTCCCAGCGAAATTTGTAGACTTCAGAGCATCCACGCTTTGCACATTTGGGAATTCACCGTGCCCAACACACACTGCTGGGCACGACCATACGAAAGGTCCAGTCACTGGTTGAGAAGTCGCCATGCAAAGTTGAGCATTGCCATACCTGCCGACCATTACGCATTTTGTGTAGCAGATACGGATTTTGACATCAAACTACGGCGCTGTCACTTCAAAATACGGGAAAAACCAATAGCAAAGTGTGGCCCTTATGGGCCCTTATAAATTGCTCTGTAGACTTGCAACCAGACAGAGCCGTAGACTTGGCTCTGCTTGCAATTGTCTCGCGCTGGCCTTTCCATTGGCCAGCAACGTGTGGGGGGGAATATTGACCAATCAGAACGCTAGTTTGGATTTCTTCATTTGTTGTGCTGCGCTCCTCTCGAGTCGAGGCATCAGCTGCCGATAGAAAGTTTGCTTCGAAATCACACAAGCAGAGAGACTGGTTAATGTACTCCTATAATCTCTGAAACAAGTGTCCTCCTCCTGTCATCATGTATTATCCATCTTGGTACTGTCGCTGTAGTTTTACAAGTGAGCACCGTCAAAATCACCGTTTCAAAGGTAAATGGACTTTGAGAAAGGTAGCCTGTATGGGAGTGAATTGCGTCCAGTTGCTAAATCCGTAAACTTATGAAAATAAATAAAGGCCGAGGTCTGTCGTAATGATTCACCCAATGTTTCGCCGTATTTGACGGCAATATGTTGTTGCTTGTTTTGATATTGGACCGAAACGAGATTACTTCCGAATGAGAAAATGTGTCGATGACCGCGCTATGAATTAGCAGATTAGCAACAAACTAAATTCGGTTTCCCTTTGCGCCGGATCATTTTAACTCGGGGAAATAAAGCGATAGTTCTAACGGTTGTGCTCGGAGTAGGTCTACATCCGTAACCTACCATGACACCGTATAGGAATTTTTGTCGCCTTCACGGGCTCGGGACCTCTCGAGACAGCTGACGACACTGCTCACATGACAATCGAGTTCTGGAGTTGGCGCATGAACGCCACTGATCCCGGAACAATCGGGATTCATGCGTGTTTTGTTTTGGTTCTCTTTTCTTTTTTTCACCTCACCGTGAGCCTTCACACCCACGACATATCATTTTAGCTTAAGTAGACTAAATCAAACAGTCAGATACCAGCAGCACTGACATATGTACATATGCAATTGAATGACATCAATGGTGTTGTTGATAGTGATTACAAGATGATATTTTAGCATTTCTGATACTGTTTACATGCTAGTTCCATGCATGGGCGCCATGTTGATGATGCGTGTGTCGTCATACAAAACATAGGTCGGGAACTCGTTGTTCTATACTTCCGCCAGAGATCTACCTCGATAATTATCGATCTGACATTGCGTCACCAAATCTTCACGCCCACTTTCCCGAGGTTTTAGGTCGGCTTTCTTGGGATTCTCGACTTTTTGAACGAGGTAACTGTTCCCCCCTGAGTCATGGCCCATTCTGTGAACAGGTGTAACAGGTCGTGCGTCATACCAAATATGCATCACTCCACGACTACTATCCGTAATCACGTATGGTAATCTATTAATAAAATCAATTCTCCTATCATATGTGCCGAACAGTGAACAATAGCCAACTCATGACGGCAGATGAGGATAGATAGGCCTACTATTATGCAGAGAAGTGAAAAAAAAGCGATGCCCCTCAAAAGTTACCGTGGAAGTTCCAAGAGCATTGGCCATTAGCCCTCGTCCCTCAGTAGAGCCACTACATGACGCATTTTGTACTGAATGAATGCTGAAAGTGTGATTTTGATGTTAGCCCCCAAGGTAATGATATTAACCTGATAGCTTAGATAACACTTGTCTTTATCTTTTTTTCTTCGGCTGATGCTTCTTCACAGTAGGTGACAACATCATTAATATTGGGGGAGATGATGTAAGAATCATTACAATTCAACTTTTTGTTCATAAAAATCACTGAAATGCCTCAGTATTTTATAATCAAATTATACATTTTCCTACATGTACCTTCTACAGCCAAAAAAATAATCAGCAAATGCTTAAATTTCATACTCAATTCCAGCTCCTTAACACCCCCCTAAGTGACCAAATGCTCTGTTTGGCTGGTACATAGGATAACTTAATAGCCACTTAGGCCTACTAGACTGGTGGTATGTTTGACTAGTAAGATTAACAGCCATATTGGCTGGTGATCAATAAAGTTAATTTAGAGGCCTGAATTCCAGCACACTATATCATAGCATTTTATTGGTGTTATGGTGTGAAACAAAAAAAAAACATCTTTCATGAAAGTTTAATAAATTATGGTAGCACTGTGAAGAGCAAGATAAACTATTTGCCAGATACACGGGATGTTAGGCTAAAATGCATTCAAATGCAGGAAATTGCATCTAAGAAAAGCATTTTTTTCTGGGGGAGGACCCCCCTGCCTGAATGAAGTGTCTCATATCTTCCCTGTTGACATTTGGCAACCCTAGGTGTAGGGCAGACTATGCAAAACAAAGTAGCCTCTCAGATGGGCCCGCCGGCGACCCCGTTGCTTTGCCATGCCAAGTTGTTGCGCCGTGAATTGCCGCGCCGCGATAAGTTGCTACTCAAAAAAAAATTTAAAGGTTGGCAGGTATGCATTGCTGACCGAGAACGCAGAGCCAAAACGGTGGGGGCATTGAGAAAGTAACCAGATTCGGTCATGATCGCAATACATGAAAGTTAAACAGAATAACGGAGAGATCAGGGGACCATTCCATCAACGGCGGTAACCCCAAATCCGAGCTCAAGTCGGTAAACTGCGCTATTTTTAGACAGAGATCCGTTCCATCAGTCTTGCTAACCTGAAACTCAGCTGAGTTGCCACGGTAACTTATGCTCCAACTCTAACCTGGTAGCTCCCAGGTTAAACACCAGGCTAAATGAATCCGTGTTGCAAAAAAAATGAACCTGTAGGAAACAATGTCACAATGGGCACGTTCCGCTTAATTCCCGCCATCATTTTACGAGATCAAATCACTTGATTTTAATAGTCTGTGATGTGATAATGCCAGTAAAAACTACAATAGTTACCATTGTCTTTCATTTCGGGGGATTTCTGATAATCAGCACATTTTTTAAAAACTTGTATAGTGTTGATTTACTAATTCCTCCCACGTAGACGAAGACGTGTGGCCCAGTGGACAGGTGCGCTGCTTAATATGTGGTCGCCCCGGGTTCAAGTCTTGTAAGGCGACAGGTTATAGAAATGGAAACTTCAAAACATACTTTTGCCTATTCTCTCCTTTGATGTCGCTTTGTTGCTGGCTTCATTTGCTATCAAGCAATAGGCCTACAGTTAAATGTAGACCATAACATTTTACAGCATAGGCAATAAAAAAACGTCTTCACAACTACCTTGCAGACGCCTACGCTTGAGTTTGCATTGCAATGATTCAACAAATGATCTCTGCCTAACGTTTTACCTAGGCTATGCTTTATTTAATCCGAAAACAAATTCTTCTGAAAGATACAAATAAAACACCTTAGATGATGCAAGCATTTTATTTGTAATGATTGAAATGATGGCATTCGAGGTTTGGACGAGGCTCTCCCTTTGATAATTGAGTTGTGATCTGTCATTGCGCATGGTGGGGATTGAACGCGGGCCTCTCAATCAGAGTGCGGTTGCGTTACCGCTCACCTACAGATGCTCGCATCATATATCCGATAAAGACTTGATTTGACAAGGCATGCCCCAGTCTTGATCGCATTTTCGACAATCGTTGATATGTACTTCCCCTGTACAACGTGCACGAGCACAACGCCAGCTTTGATGAGCGCGGCTGAAGTGAAACTAGCCAAGGCGCAGCTGATCTTCAGTGGTGGAATGGTGTCAGAAGCTGCCGTTAGTTGAAACTCGGCTTTTGCGCGTAAGCGCCGCTGAATTCAGGGCCAATGATGGAATGGTCCCCAGGTCAAACGCAAGCGTGCTTACCAGCCACAAGCAAACAGGAAGGGGTGTGACAGGAACCAGCAAGGTGAGGGGGGCTGGACTGTTGCAGCTCCAGAGTAGTAACAAAGAAAGTGGATGTAACCAAGAAGCGTCATTTTGTTTCCTTTCCGGTATCCACTTTATGTCGGGTGAACGCCCCTTTAGGAGACCTTCGGTTAGGAGACCTTCGGAGTCCTGAGGTTGAGAATCAATGAAGTCCCCTTAGCGCTGTAGATGGCGGTAGCGCACGTCTTGCGCAAACACCTCAAAAAGAGAAGAAGTAGGGGACAACGCCCCCTTAGGAGACCCAACTGGAGCACACGCTTTTGCATTGAGTGGGCGTGGTTTGCGATATCTTTGTTTGATTCAGTATTTTTGGTAGTAAGTTACCCACAAATAAATAGGGTGGCGACGCAAGCCATTGGCTAAGCCAACCCCAGTCACAGAACACTTGACTCAGTGCGTCTCACTACATGTTCAAAACCAACTCTGGTCATGCAAGTAAATATTATGGGGTAGTAGTACTGTGGTGGAGTTCTGTGATGCAGCACACGCTAAGACATTATACAGGGTAGGTGACCCGAACACCCCGCCCCAATAAACTGTTGAATTAAACTTAACTAAATATTTTTAAACTCACAGTAAAAACTCACAGGAAGCCTCCGTCTTTTCAAAAGAGGGATTCGATCCAGACCATGAAAATCCCTCTTTGTCTCAAGGCTAGATGCCACCGAGGACAGTGATGGGTGATCTGCACAGACAAAACAGTAAAAGGTTAAATTAATGTTTAGAGGAGTGTTGTGGATTTCTTCTTTAGAAGTCAGCCCCAGGCACCCACGCCGGGGTCCGTCAGATTGAGGTAGACCAGATCAGAAAGAAGTGCTGTCCAGACCGTTTTCTTCGTTGTTGATGAAGACTTTATTCGCTCAGATTGCACAAAGAGATGTACAGTATCCTGATGCAAATGCGCTGCAGAAGACCACCGGAACAGAGTAAGGATTGCAACCCGGGGAGCAGAAGGGACCACCGTCTCAGAACACTTCCCAAACTGAACCCAACTTGGGCCTAAATTAGCCCCCTTTATATACTATATGCTTATCTCCTTTCTCTCGGTTCCGTGGGCACATCTACAGCGCACCTGCTCACAAAGTGCACTTTCTGGTCATAAGTAAACGTTGATGGACTCGGGTTAACACGATGGATGGAAGTTTCCATGTCTGTGACACACGTGTACATGTCCATCATCAGTACATGCATCCCATTTTACACCTAGGCGAGACATCAAAATATCCATATATCAATACATGATTTCATAGAAATGTAACAGTTACAAACATGTATGTGTGTGGACATGGTATGCGTGTGTAGCGTGTGTGTGGTGTGGTGTGCGTGTCTACCTCTGTTTCCCATTGGGCCTCTCCCTATAGACCCCTTGCACCTCCCTTGACAACCGTCGTCAGGACGAACTCAGAGGACAATCACGCTCCAAACGCAGTGCGCAGCCCGTTGGAATAGCCAGATTACTGCAGATCAGTGGTCGGCAATTTCGTTTGTATACGGACCAATTCCCGCCCTCAGAATTAAAATAATCAGATTCTAGAAAAAAACACTATCTGAACTTGACAGTACCGATATTCCTCTGTAGACTTCCGTTGTGCTTCAAACTTTCTGGCCAAAGGACCACTGAACTGAATTGACGCGCTCGAGCTGTAGGCACTGCAAATCCATGTCGCTTGCTTTGTTAGACCCGTAGCCTATACATTTCAATGCCGTCTTATTTTTTGGTGAAATGTCAAGATAATGTTACAAATATAGACCGGTATTCTTCTGTAAGCTTCCGTTATAACGGTGCGTTTCAAACTTTCTCACCAAATGAAATGACGCGCTCGAGCTACAGGCACACATTCATGTCGCTTGCTTTGTTAGGTGAGGCGTGAAATGTAGACTACACGCGTCTGTCTTTTTTTGTGAAATGTCACGAGAATGTCTCAAATAGGCTACGGTAGGCTAGGCCGACTATAAATGTGGATAATGTTTAAAGGGACACTGTGTGAGATTTTTAGTTGTTTATTTCCAGAATTCATGCTGCCCATTCACAAATGTTACCTTTTTCATGAATACTTACCACCACCATCAAATTCTAAGTATTCATTATGACTGTGAAAATTGCACTTTTCATACATGAAAAGGGGGATCTTCTCCATGGTCCGCCATTTTGAATTTCCAAAAATAGCCATTTTTAGCTGCAAAAATGACTCTACTTGGATCGTACTAGAAAATATTTGTTTACTACTCAGTAAACTTTCATGAAAAGATAAAATTTGGCAATAGGCAACCCAGTTTCAATGAGCAGCATAGTTGCAGTACCCTTTTTGACCATTTCCTGCACAGTGTCCCTTTAAAGTCTAATCCACTCACGGACCACTAGCCTATTTTGCAGTGGTGGTGCCAACTCGGGAATGAGATAATGCAGATGCTGGCAGGGGGAAATTATCAATTGCGCTGCTAACCAAAGAAGCAATGATAATATCGTAATGGCAAAATATAGGCTATGCATGCGCAATAGCAATTATAACGGCCAGCGGGGATGTTCAATAAGACAGGGGAAAGGGGGTGCCCCCTGTTCCAACAGCAACAAGGTGGTCATCAATGCGGGTCAAATTCATTAAATTCCACCCACTAAATGTAAGATTAATCAAAGTTGTGCAGCGAGTGAGATGGTTTGATCACAAAGCCATCAAATTTGTCAGGGGGCGCGCACAGCCTTTGTGTCTTCAGTGGCAATGGGACCGATATCATCAACGGTGAGACAGTGGAGAGGGTGAGAGACTTTAAATTCCTTGGCGTTACCATCTCAGAGGACCTCACCTGGGACAGTCACACACAGTGCATTGTTAAAAAAAGCCAGCAACGTCTGTACCACCTCAGACGATTGAGAAAGTTTGGGATGAGACCCAAGATCCTGAGGTCGTTTTACAGAGGCACCATTGAGAGCATCAAAGTAGTTTCTTCCACCAAGCAATAAGATTACTGAATTCATGCTGAAGACAACAAGGCACTTTCTTTGCACTTTTTTCCCCCCCTCCCCCCCCCCCTTTTTATTTTTATTTTTAAATTCTTTTTGAGGACACAAGAAAAACACATCAAATTTTACTCTTTATAGGCTTCAAACCTATAATAAGACGTAATAAACTAATCTTGAATCTTGAATATAGACGCTGTCAGCGCCTGCTGTTTTTTGTAGGCAACTTTTCGCTGCGCCATTCCAACTTGGCAAATGTCTCACAGAAAGCATGTAGGCCTAGGCTAAAACACGGTGGTGTGTTGGAAGAAACGCAAACGATCGAAAACAGGACCTCCATGGTTTTAACCGAGATTACCGAGATCCTTTTGTACCAAGGGGGGTATTCACACCAAAAGCCCATCTAAAATCTGACACTTGTAGCACAACAGACTGGCCATTGACTCCACACTGTAGACTACTCTTAATCTGACCTTGTATAGATTCAAATATTAAGGCGTAAACGTTGCGCATTGTTTATTTTACGCGTGGATAGGCTATATTTTCCCCAGCATGATCTCATTTTTCAGTTGGCGCCACCACTGCAAAAGCTTCAGTCTGCAGGGGCTATTTCTAATAGCCATCCTTATTTTTATGACTAGGATATTAATATTTGTAACATTATCTTGACATTTCACCAAAATATAAGACAGCATTGAAATGTATACACGGGTCTAACAAAGCAAGTGACATGGATTTGCAGTGCCTACAGCTCGAGCGCGTCAATTCAGTTCAGTGGTCCTTTGGCCAGAAAGTTTGAAGCACAACGGAAGTCTACAGAGGAATATCGGTACTGTCAAGTTCAGATACTGTTTTTTTTTCTAGAATCTGATTATTTTAATTCTGAGGGCGGGAATTGGTCCGTATACAAACGAAATTGCCGACCACTGATCTGCAGTAATCTGGCTATTCCAACGGGCTGCGCACTGCGTTCGGAGCGTGATTGTCCTCTGAGTTCGTCCTGACGACGGTTGTCAGGGGAGGTGCAAGGGGTCTAATAGGTCATGGTACTTCTGTGTTACTACATCACTACATTACTACAGATTTCAGGACCTTGGACAGCACCATGTACTACTTGGGCGGATCTTTTCAGTGCAGGTTCTGTCTTTGGTCTATCCTAAGTTTTCTTTAATGCTTATACAATATTTCTGTGTGTGTGTGCCTCACCTGGCATGTGTGCTCAGAGCACATGTGCCCAAGTGCTAATGGACCCAGGTTAACTTTTAACTATGGAAATAAGTTTCCATCTCTGAGACACACTGTACTTTTCCATCATGCATTCTATCTTACGCATAGGCAAGACATCAAGATATCCATATGTCAGTGCATGATTTCATATAAATATATCGTAGTTAAAACATATTTGCGTGAACATGGTATGTGTGTAGTGTGTGTGTGTGTGTGTGTGGTGTGTGTGTGTATGTATACCTGTGTGCCCCTTGTATTGAGCATCTTCCTAGGTCCTGCTACTTTTGTATTACTACATCAGTGGTTAGACCACATACAAACTTCAGGACCTTGGACAGTCCCGTGTATTACCTGGGCATATCTTTTCAGTACAAGTTGTTTTTTATCTCTCCATTAGGTTTTTCTTTAATGCGTATACAACTGTTTCTGTCTGTCTGTGTCTGTCTTATTGACCACCTGCCCCTGCATTAGGAGTGTGTCTGAACTGTTTGTCTTTCATGTCAGCAAGGCACAAGCGGCCTTTTTGGGCCTACTCCTCCAGCAAAGGCACAGGCGGTGTAAATGGGCCTACTTCTTCCATAACTAGTTTTGTTGCTGCACACTACACATTTTACTAATCTGACATACCACAAAGTAGGCTATGGGTCCTTGAGCTACCAATTTGGCAAAAAATAAAAGTGTAGCTGGCCTTTTCAAGAAATTGAAATTATGCATTTTCACTTATTGTTTCAGATGTAGGTCTACTGACAATGTCCAAATGTCTAAATAGTGAAGCCTATTTATTTACTTATTTAGTTATTAGAGCTGCGGTGGCTAAGCACTGATGGCATTTTATCTTAAAGCCTACTTTATATTTACAGTATTTAGAGAAACATAGGCCTACTAATTTGTTGCACATTAAAGACCTTATCAGCATACTAGGTGAATAGGCCTAGTTGCCTATCCAAGCCATACCTTGTGGCATAAGGCATCTCTCTCTCTCTCTCTCTCTCTCTCTCTCTCTCTCTCTCTCACACACACACACACACACACACCATATGTTACATTTCGGATCTGCATGAAAGGGGGTACTATTTGTTAAAAGTTGTTAGTCTTTTATAAAAGTTTTTAGCTGATAGTGACTGTCCAGATTTGGTTAAAATGCAGGAAATTGCATCTAAGAAAAAAACAATTTTCTGGGGAAGGACCCCCAGACCCCCCGCTAAAAAATATACAAAATATATATTTTCTATATTTACTGCCTACCCTACAGTACCATACCCCTCACTGCACGTCACTGGCTTGCATTCTCTACAATACATAGCCTAGTAGTATAGGCTTCTTTAGCTAAGTGGCTAGCTCACTCAGCTACATTAGATTATCTTGTCTTGTTCATACCTTTCCGCTGCCTGCCGGCCCCATAACCAGTTGCGCGTAGCGTGGCATCTTATTATTTATGTCCCTCCAGTCAAAACAATGTGTAATATCAACATTACAGGTCAAGTATCCTTCTCATCTTGCCAACAACATGCTAGCACCACCACGCACTTCTTCAATGCTGAACTACGGATGCACCCGAGGGTCAAACCGCATCTCACACGGCTCCGATTGCGACTGCGAGGTACCATTTCCAGAAAGAGCGCGTCTCTGAAGGCTGTCTGGTCAGTTCTTGTGCTATGGTGCCCACAGACTTCACTTCTCTTCTAGTCATTTTTCCAAGCGAAAAGAGGGTTTATTGGCCATTCAATCTTGCTAAAAAAAAAAAGGCCAAATCATGGGACGAATTGCAATAGTAAACTCCTACTAACTGTACTAAGTGATGATCCTTGCATCACATATTGAAATACAAATTGATATTTAGTGGAACATACTTTTTTCAAGGTCAAAGTTAGAGATTCATTTTTCCATAGGGTGACATTAGCCTACATACGCCTAGGCCTAGAGGCAGATAGCTAGTACAAATAGGCCTACATATCAAGACAGACTACAATCAAACAAAAACTCCACAAAAAGTGATAATAAATGTTATGTTTATATATTTATATTTATATCGTTTTGGTTTTTATTATATTTTAGTTCGGCAGCCTCCAGGGCTGTGTGAATGTGGAATAGTGTATTATGTGTGATGTGTATTTTGAAAGTGCTTTGAGACGTGATATTGCGCTATATAAATACAGGTTATATTGTATTGTATTCTCCTTTGTAATGTATTGTGGCAGGTACAGTGGTAAGATGGCAAGTGCACTGACTTGACTCATTTGGAATGTTGGAGAATGTCAGTGCATGTGTAACTTTGATGTGCTTGTTGTGATGTCACAGTGAACCAAAGTTCCGTTGCAGAAGAGAACAAGGCTGCTTCAAAAGCAGTTATTCTACAAAGCAAGAGACTAGAGGAAAGAGGTGAGTAAATACTCTCCTAATCTTTACATTTAAAACACATGCTTTCATTTCGTTTTAAGTGAAAATCAAGATTATTTGTGTGTATTTATTAGAGTTAATTGATATCTCGCTGTATTTTTGTTAGTGATATTGCATTTGTTTGTTTATTTTCCTTTTGGAAACTAATTTTTCACCTGCCACAACTAAAATCACATTTACAGCAAAAAGCTATTTCATTAATTATTCAAATAAATACAATTTTCTCAGGTAGAATAGAGAGGGTAATTTATTATAACATATAAATAAATAGGCTGGTGGTAATTGTGGGTTAGATAGGCCTATAATAGATAGGGCCTAATTAGATATAATAAGCTTAGTCCTAATTAAGTCTTTCCAGTAAATGTTTGTGTGTAAAAACATGCAGTAGCCTAATGGCAATAAAATAAAATAATGTAGCCAAGGTTAAGTATATTATAAATACGTAAATACTGTAAATCATGACTAGAGCTGTCCTAAACGATTATTTTTCTCCCGATTAATCTATCAACTATTTTTTTCGAATAGTCGATTAGTCAAACGATTAATTTTTCAAGTAGTCTAGCACTTTAATCTTCAAGGAAATTGGGGAAAAAAGAAAGAAACCGTTAAAATTAGGTCCCTGAGCTCACAATGACCTTTAAATCATGATAGTAGCTTATTTACTCCGAGATACAATGTTCAATTCATACGTGCTGGGCAATCTTAGGTTTCGATAAAGTAATAAAGCATTAGAAAAGTACGTAAAAAAGCTCTAAATTAAATGAAACGATTAGACGACTATGAAAAGTCTTGCCGACTAATTTTTATAGTCGATTAGTCACGATTAGTAGATTAATCGTCCCAGCCCTAATCATGACAGAATCCCCAACCTTCATCCACCACCTCCAAAATCATGTTTTTATTTGCAGTGATGTAGTGACATAAACATTATATTACATATATACATTATATTTTTGATATGTGATGTGTTGCTTATAATTCATATTAATTTGTCATATAATTTCAGCAATATCAAATTAGACATCTCTCATTATTCTGTTGTCTTGGAAATTACATCATCACAATGTCAGGCCAGCCAATCAGAGCATAGTATGAACATTCTATAGGTGTAGGAGTTTTGTAAATGTCATGAATACTACCGTCATAGAAACAAGACCTCACAATGCAATTGAATTGCTGTCATAGCCTAATTGTCCTGCGGTAGGCCTATAAATGGAGGTGTTCAATGGTATAGGTGTGAATAAATTCACTGTATCACCTTATCAAAATTGACCTGAAAGAAAACCCACACAGGAGACAGAGGTAACATTTAAACTCTGCAGCAGAGTGGGGGTCTTGTTCATCACAGAGATGTTACAGAAATGATACAAGCCCCGTCTGCTAACAGCGGTGGCATGCCTTTATTAGCCCCTAACAAGTAATCACTAACGTAATCTTTAGTTTAACCAGACAAGGTCATAGTTAAGCTGACAAGAAGAATAAATATACAAGTTAATAGTTCAGCTAAGTGGTGATTTGTCTGAGACAACCTTGGGAGAGATATCCTCCTGATACAGATGTCACATAATTCACAGCAAGAGCTCACACAGGGACAGAGTTCACACAGGGACAGAGTTTAACCAAACAGAGTTTAACTAGAAACACAGAAAGCCAAAGTCCTAACTACATGTTATACTTTTATCACATTTTATATTTTCAGTAATACATGTGTAAATGCAGAGAATTTCTTATCAATAGGGTAATACAGCATACAATACAATACAACATGTAGGCTATTTCTATAGCACCCACAGTATCACTGGGGTCGCCGGCGGGCCTATTGACTATTTGCTGAAAATACTTAACTACATCATAACGACATTGCTATGACATCACCAAGAACCTTAATTAAAAGTTTCAGACAGTCATTACAATTTTGGTGACAGTAGGGTTATAACATAGGCTCTGCGCTAAAGGGTTAATTACCTGCACAATTATGTTCGGGCATTCTACCTGTGTGGGTATGAGGTGATTCCTTGACCTGGCTTGGAGCTCAGGGGGCTCTCTGCTAAAATGATGCCCAGGAGCAGAGAGCCTTTTGTGGGCAGGACCAGCGAGGAGGAGACTGGATAATTTTGGTAGTCAATCCATTTCATATGGATTCATGAAAAATAATGAATGCTCCCCTCCCCTGTCCCTTCTCTCCACAGATATGTCTTATTATTATTACAGCATCGACTGGATATAAAACCTTGAGGAGTTTGAGAGAGCAGGAAGGCGGCCTGTGGTGCACGTCAGGATATGGACGCCCCTGGTGTCCCCATGCACCTGCTGCAGACCCTTTCCGCCAGACCCGAGCTTTATGCAACAACGTTTGGAAGGTGTGTGTTTGTCCGTGTGTGTGTGTGGATGCATATCTGCATATCATCATGATGAACAACAGCTCACACAGAATAACTAACGATAGAGTAGATAGTGCAAAACAGTTATACTTGATTTCAATATAATGTATGCTGAAGGATGCAGTGACAGTTTGCCCCCACCATCAAATGCATTTGAAACGATAAAGGCTAACATAACATATCTTGCATAAGAACTCTTTACGTTATTTACACATAACACCTACTTACACCTGACATTATTTTCAACAACACACTATGATAACTTTTTTTTTGCCTTTTTCTTTTGTTTGTTGTTTTTGTAGCCCTGGTGTAACTCCATCTGATGGCCACATCATGGGCAGCAGTAGCTACCCTGATATTGACATCGGGCAGAGAAAAGGCACTACTGCGCACCAAAAAAGGCAAGACAAGAAGATCGGAGAGCTGGAGAGAGAGGTGGCGTCTCTGAAGGCGCAGGAGAAGGCACGTCAAGCCAAGAAGGATCTGGAGAGAAGGACGCAGACGGAGAGATTCAGGGCGGAGTCGAAGCAGAGAGGACGGCAAGTAGAGCGCATGACAGCGGAGATCGAGCGGCAAGAACGCGTGCAGGAGATGCAGAGGAAGAGGATGGAGATGGACCTGCTCAGCATGAAGATGGTGATGTGTGCAGTGGAGCGCCGAGGAGGTGCGGAGGTGGAGTGGCTGAGGGCCGAGCTGTACAGGAAGAGGGCCGAGATGAGGAGTCTTGCGGAGAGGACCGTGACAGGAGGCCTACATCACACACAGGTAGCGTTTGTTGCCTCTGTTTTCGGTCACGTCGGTTTGTCTGTCTGTCTGTTTGTTTGTTTGTCTGTCAGGAGGATAACAAAGTTTCATCCAAATCCATTAAATACTGGCAACATGCCTACGTGTTTCGACACATTGTCTTAATCAGGGCATGAAGACAGGGCATGATGCCCTGATGAGGACAATGGGTCCAAACGCGTAGGAATCTAGCCAGTATGTAATAAAGGCTTTTTAACTTTCGTAAGGAGTGCCTCAAATAGTGTTTTTTATCTTTTCATGGAAGTTTGGACGCCCAAGTTCTTTTTGATGAGCACCCTTTTTTACTAACTGGATACAGGACCCAGTGAAGCATTCCCTTTTTTCTTTTTTGTTCCATTCATAACTATTTGAGTTGAGTTGCTGGGAATGGCAAAAGGAGCAAGACAAGTGATAAAATGTTGGTGGTGGGGTGGTCAGGATCAAGTTCCGGAATAATAATAAATGTATTTGTATTTGTATACATTCCAGGGTAGATTTTGACATTCCAGGTTCTTACTTCACAAAAAGAGCCCAGGAACACTTCCCTGGTAGAGGTATGCACTCTCAAAGTGCATTTCTAGTTGTTGTATGTTTTCATTTTTTGTTTCACTACGACTTACTGCATGGTCAGATTGCATGATTTTACTGAATTATATTTGTCTCTTACTGATTGACATTGAATAGCTCTTGATCAGTGTATGATGTGTTGGAACATGCTATCAAAATGTTGGCAGCTGTGGCCTAACGGTTAAAGGGACACTGTGCAGGAGATGGTCAAAAAAGGTACTGCAACTATGCTGCTTATTGAAACTGGGCTGCCTATTGCCAAATTTGATCATGAAAGTTTACTAAGTAATAAACCAATATTTTCTAGTATGGTCCAAGTACAGTCATTTTTACAGCTAAAAATGGCTATTTTTGGAAATTCAAAATGGCGGACCATGGAGAAGATCCCCCTTTTCATGTATGAAAAGTGCAATTTTTCCAGTCATAATGAATACTTAGAATTTGATGCTGGTGGTAAGTATTCATGAAAAAGGTAACATTAGTGAATGGGCAGCATGAATTCTGGAAACAAACAACTAAAAATCTCACACAGTGTCCCTTTAAGGAGATGAGCTTTATATCAGAAGGTTGCAGGTTCGAATCCCACCCTGACACTTTCTGCCTCACCTCATGGCTGAGGTGCCCTTGAGCAAGGCACCTAACCTCACATAGCTCCAGGGACTGTAACCAATACCCTGTAAATAACTGGAAGTAGGTTTGGATTTATAAAAGTGTCAGTTAAGTGTAATGTAATGTAATATAAATCATAACTCATGGCCCTACTGCGCCGCTAACGGTAGGGCACTCGGCTGCTAGGCGGCTCAACCGAGTTTGATTCTGGCCCGGGTCCTTTGCCAACCCTTCCCCGTCTCTCTCTCTCCCCACTCGCTTCCTGTCATGTCTTCACTGTCCTGTTTCAAAATAATTAAAAAAGGCAAAAATCCCCAAAAAACAAAACAACACAACTCATTTGCTTACTACCTTACCTCATGGCTGAAGTGCTCTTGAGCAAGACATCTAACCTCACGTTGCTCCAGGACGCTTTTGGATATACAGTAGGGTGCATCAGTTGCCCCCTATGAAAAGATATCGCCTTGGCCCTATAGTAAAAATGTTCTACACCCAGTAAAAACATACTGTGTAAAATATTTTGAAATTTGGATGAAGTCTACCGGGGCCACCAGCCCCATGAAAATAGAAAATAATGGTGATAGTCAAAATCTTGGATAGAAACAGAGCTGGACTGGCCATCTGGCATGGCGGGCATTTCCCGGTGAGCCCCGCACCCTCGTGGGCCCCCATTTTTTTTTTTTTTTTACAGTACTGAAAATAGGGGCCCATGAGGGTGCGGGGCCCACGGGTGAGTCAGTTCTCCGGCACTAATAATAATGAGGGGGCCCCTTAAATCCAAAAGTGCCCGGGCCCTATTTATCGCTCAGTCCAGCCCTGAATAGAAATGGACATTTTGCTGCATAAAGCTACCCAATAAAAACATATTGCCTCAGCTGTGTGATAAAAATAAATGTTCTATGCACAGTAAAATCACTCTGTGGAAAATGTGTTGAAATTTAGATTAATTCTACTGGGCCCACCAGGCCCATGAAAATACAAAACAATGGTGATAGTGATGGGCAACCTGGATTCCAAAGTCCAGTGCCACATATTCCAAATATAGCCAATATAATGAACCAGCTGACCCACTGCCAGTATCAAGCAAGAGATTGCGAAGTTGTATGACTTTTGTGTGCTTCACCTGTGGGCCTACAGGATTGTACAGGTAGCTGTTAATACGAATGCTCCTTGGAATGACTTGTGTTTTTTTCAAGAAATCCCTGCAGTAGTTCAATAGAGTACATACAGTACAATAAAACTGTATGTGATGTTGGAAAGAGTGGCTTCCCAAAACCTGTACTTAAGTGGCTTCTAGGTATGTCATGGGTATCACCAGGTCCAGAGTTCATTGCCAAGGGCCTCTCAGGTAAGTTATGGTACTCATCTGATGGAGTAAAGTGAAATACTACCACAGGCGATGGGATAAAGAAGTAATGGCACTCTTCAATACAGTTGTATTGATTGCCTTGTAGCCTAGGCATTCCAAGGAACATTCACAGCTTTAGTACAGATGTTCCTCCATGAATTGTAGGCCCACAGGTGAAACACACAAATATAACAGTCATGCAGCTTTGCAATCTCTTGCTTGATACTAGCAGCGGTCCAAGGCAGCAAGGAATTGATATTGTGTTGCAAAAGAGCAAATTTGCCTAAATATAGCAGTTTGACCATCAGTCTGTCCTGAGACTGAAGTCTGTGTAAGTGGATCGACTGAATACACAACCTGCTTAGATATTCCTTCTGTCTGTGCTCCCAATACAGGTGATGTCACTAATTACCTGATCAACCTGGCTTAAGTGGTAATTAGGCTCAGCTGGTTCATTATATTGGCTGGGGCAAATGTGTCACACGGTTTGTCCACCTCTGTTTTAAGACAATGACAAATCTAGATTCAAAAGCTACAATCCAGTGCCACAGATTTCAAATTACCTGTCCAATTGCAACTGGAAAGGTAAAGCTAGGTATGTCATTTGGAATATGCGGCACTGGACTTCAGCTTTGGAATCCAGGTTGCCCATCACCATCACCATTATTTTGTATTTTCATGGGCCTGGTGGACCCGGTAGAATTAATCTAAATTTCAACATATTTTGAGTGATTTTACTGTGCATAGAACATTTTTATCACACAACTGAGACAATATGTTTTTATTGGGTAGCTTTATGCAGCAAAATGTCCATTTCTATTCCAAGATTCTGACTATCACCATTATTTTCTATTTTCATGGGGCTGGTGGCCCCGGTAGACTTCATCCAAATTTCAAAATATTTTACACAGTGTGTTTTTACTGGGTGTAGAACATTTTTACTATAGGGCCAAGGCAATATCTTTTCATAGGGGGCATCTGATGCACCCTAATATACAGTAAAGCAAACTGTCAGATAAGTGTGTAATGTAATGTAAAGTAATGTAACATAATTTGCTTACTACTTGCAGGTGGATGAAGTAGAGCTGTTAGAGAGAAAGTCAGCAGAGCTGATGAAGAGGATTGAAATGGATAGAAGTCAGAATGCAGAATTGGAGAGAAACGCGAAAGAACACACAGAGAGAAAGAATGAGGAGTTGAAACGGGAAAGAGAGGAGGAAGAGCTGAGATTGGAGAAACTGGTAATGAAGAGAATCGATGAGGAGAGAAAGAATGAGAAGTTGAAACAGGAAAGAAAAGAGGAAGAGGAGAGATTGGAGAAGCTGGTAGTGAAGAGAATCGATGAGGAGAGAAAGAATGAGAAGTTGAAACAGGAAAGAAAAGAGGAAGAGGAGAGATTGGAGAAGCTGGTAATGAAGAGAATCGATGAGCAGAGAAAGAATGAGAAGTTGAAACAGGAAAGAAAAGAGGAAGAGGAGAGAATGGAGAAGCTGGTAATGAAGAGAATCGATGAGCAGAGAAAGAATGAGAAGTTGAAACAGGAAAGAAAAGAGGAAACTGAGAGATTGGAGAAGTTGAAACAGGAAACAGAGGAGGAAGAGCAGAGATTGCAGAAGATGGTGGAGCTACAAAGAAAATTTGAGGCGATAGACAGACGGTCGCAAGAGGAAAGAGAGGGAAGAGAGGAGCAGTTTAAGGAGATGGAGGAAGTGATTGACGTGGTGCTTAAAGTAACGGAGCTGGAAGGAACATTGGACGCCTTGAGGAAAGAGAGTTACGACCTCAGTGTGCAGTTAGGCGAAGAAACAAATGATGTGGAGAGAAAGAATGAGAAGATGAAACGGGAAAGAGAGGAGGAAGAACAGAGATTAGAGGACGTCAAACTGGAAAGAGAGGAGAGATTGGAGAAGATGATGGAGCTACGGAGAAAATCTGAGGCGATAGAAAGACGGTCGCAGGAAAGAGAGGAAAGAGAGGAGGAAGCACAGTTTAAAGAGATGGAGGAATTGATTGACGAGGTGCTGAAGGTCACAGAGCTGGAGCGAACATTGGACGCCTTGAGGAAAGAAAGTTACAACCTCAGTGTGCAGTTAGGCGAAGAAACAAACGGTGTGAAGTTGGACACAGAGAAGCTGACACTGCAAGAAATGGAGAGATTGGAGAAGGTGAAACAGGAAAGAGAGGGGGAAGAGCAGAGGTTGCAGAAGATGATGGAGCTACGGAGAAAATCTGAGGCGATAGTCAAACGGTCGCCAGACAAAAGAGCGGAGCAGTTTAAAGAGATGGAGGACCTGATTGACGTGGTGCTGAAGGTCTCTGAGCTGGAGGGAACATTGGACGCCTTGAGGAAAGAAAATCACAACCTCAGTGTGCACTTAGGCGAAGAGACAAACGGTGAGGAGTTGGACACAGAGAAGCTGACACTGGAAGGGGTGGAGATGAGCAAAAGAGAGGAGCAAAAAGACACAAAGAGAACAGATATGGAGAGAGGGCTGCTAGCGGAGACAACATGCACACAGACAATGGAGGTGAAGCTGAAAAGACAGGATAAGCAGAGATGGAGGAAAGAGGAGGAGACGCCGCCGACAACCTCGCACAACCAAGCGTTGGGGAAAGTCACAGCAGATACCGTGGAGCTAAAGAAGGATGAAAAGAAAAAACTGATAGAGGAGATGAAGAACAACAATAATAACGGGCAACAAGAGAGGATCAGAGAGATGGGACTAGAGGAGGCCGTCCAAAGAGAAAAGGAGTTCGAGAGGGAAGAGAAAACAATGAAAAAAATAACGATGGTGAAAAAAGAAAAGAAAGGAGGAAAGAGAATACTGAGGTGGCTGAAGAAGAGACTGGGGATTTAACACACACACACACACACACACACACACACACACACACACACACACACACAAATACAAATACAACAAAAAAAAACATATTGGATGCCTTGAAGAAAGAAAGTTATGACCTCAGGGTGCAGTTATGCGAAGAAACAAATGGTAAAGAACACACGGAGACAATGAAGGAGGAATTGAAACAGGAAAGAGAGGAGGAAGAACACAAATTAAAGAAGTTGAAACGGGAAAGGGAGGTGGAAGAGCAAAGAAAGAGAGGCACAGCTTAAACAACGTAGTCGTGCTGAAAGTAACAGAGTTGGAGGAAACATTGGACGCCTTGAGGAAAGAAAGTTACAAACTCAGAACTTTAGGCGAAGAAACAAATGGTGTGAAGTTGGACACAGAGAAGCTGACACTGGGAGTGGTGGAGAGGAGCAAAAGAGAGGAGGACAAAGGCACAAAGAGGACAGAAATGGAGAGAAATCTTCCAGCAGAGACAACTAGCACACAGGCAATGGAGGCGAAGCTGAAATGACAGGATAAGCAGAGATGGAAGAGAGAGGAGACGCCGCCGACAACCTCAGTGGAGGCAATCGAGGAGCTCGGGACACATGGTGGGACAGAGGGGGGAGAGAAAAGGACAAAGAGAGGAGCAGGGGACGGAGGGAGAGCGGGAGGAGAGAGGAGGACAAGAGAACAAAAAAGAAAGGAAAGACACACAATAAAAAATACTATATAATAAATAAAAATATAAAAAATACTCACCAACGGCTGTGTATTATTTCAGATAGATTTGAACTCCAGAGTGTATAGTTCAGAATCAGTGTGTGTGTGTGTGTTTCTGTGTGTGTGTGCGGTAGTGTCAGGATTGCACTTAGTAGCCTATAGAAAGCCAGGCAACACATCATGTTGCCACACCACACATTAAAACTCATTGATTGGACTTCACCACCAGTTTATAACATACAAGGTGAAAAGCCCCTGGAAAAAGAAGACAGTAATGTGGGATATTTGTCAGTATTTGGTGGTAGCAGGTGCACCTTATATTTTAGGCCTATTTAAATATATATTGTCCTATTTATTTATTGTTGTTATTATTATTACATTGAAAAGCGGCTTGAGTAGGCCCTATTCAAAAAGTGTAAAAATGCAATATCAGGCCTAAATGTGATCTATTTCATTACTGTATAATCATTAGGCTATATAAAAAAATATATAAAACTGGCCTATAGGCCTATGCCTATATTATTTTTAATCTTTAAAAGGACACAGCAGTGTGTGGATGATTAACAATAAATTGTAAGCAACTACTTAAATATTCTGTCAGCAGTGAACATTGGGACTTTGTGATTAAAGTTCTCTTACAAAATGAAAGACATAGGCCAATGTCTTCACTCTTTTCTCTGCACAAATCAGTGCCGTTCTATCAGGTTTATCACCGTAATATTTTCTGGAACCACCAGATAGTGCAGGTTCAATTGTCCCAAAAATAAGGTTTAGAAACATTTCATATAGATTTTTCCAAATTGTGTTTTTTATCAACTACAGACCCCATAGTCTTCGGATCCACCTGTTTCCAATTTTTTTCTGAAGTGGAAACGCCCAAAATCCAAGATGGCGGATATACAGTATGGTCATATTCTAAGACAATTGAATGAAATTGAAAGAAACATGTCATATACATTTTTGGAATTGGTGTTTTTTATATTTCTTACACCCCCTGAACAAAAAACAACCTGTTTCCACCCCCGCCCCTTAAGTTTTAGTACCAAAATCCAAGATGGCTGACATGACATATATAGCATAAATTATGTATTTGGTGTTTTAAGGTCTCTAAAGTCATAGTTTTTTTCTTGTATTTGTAATATTCACGATGGATAAATGACGGTTCAGTCAGCCATTACATGAACTTCATTCAAAAATAATTCAATCTGTTGTAAAAATTCAACGTGACATCAAAAGGCATTGAACGGCTCTTTTTATGACCAGGTAATGTGTCTTATCCTATTTATTTGTAGGACCCCCTCTGAATACAAAACGACTTGTTTTTATTTTCCCTTTAACTTTCAGAAGCAAAATCCAAGATTGCTGACTTTATAGCAAAATAAGGACATTTTGGTGTTTTAACCCATTAAGACATGGCGTTATAAATTTGCTGTTACCAGAATGGCAATGATCAAGTCGTAGTGCATTACTAAAGGCCCTGTGTCATGTCATAGTATTGTAGTGCTATGGTAGTTAACTTTCAATGACTATTACAGCATGCCACAGGAGGTAAGGCGTGCATTAAGGGGCTACGGTGTACAAAGCCATTCTGCAGTATTGTACGCCTATTGGTAATATTTTAATAGGCACATAACTGTCATTACATGAAATGTTATCAACATTTATCTCATATTTTGCCAAAATTCAACATGGTGTCCAAAAGTCCCTTGAACTAGCAAATAACCTAGATTTCATCTATATCTGAACTGACCCCTGATCTCAATAGCATAGCAGCAGGTGGAGCCGGTGTGATTTATGACAGGAGTGGAGCCCTCTGTCCATCCTCACGATGCCTCAGTGTCAGAGGTAGAACATCTGAAGTTTGGGGTGACACACCTTAAATGTTGTGCGCAAAGATTGGCTTGCAATTTGCCAGTTGCAAAAAAAAGGCCAGTTGCCTCCAACTAAACTCTATAGACTGATCAGTAAGTACAAAAAAACGTATTAATTAATTTCATAGAACTATCCAGAAGAGTGGGCAATAGGACTACCTCATTCCACACATTAATATAGAGAGAATACTCTGTAGCATCATTGAAGCTGACATGAGCGCCGCTAGGGGGGAAAAGATGTTACAGATTATAAGGGCCCAAGCACTGACACAGGGGCACTTATGGGGGCCCAAAAATCTTTTGTGGGGCCCAAAATTTATGGAGGCAGACACAATTTACATTCACATTTGTGCCACCAATACTTCATGATGCCAAAGATCTTACAAAGGTATGATAGTGTGGCCATTACTAGGGTCATGGGTGTACACTGACAGTCATGCCAAAGAGCCTAGTTCTGTGAGCAGTCTGAGAGCATTAGGCGAGTACATTTAGGGTTTAACCCCAAAAAAATTGATACAAAAGGTTTTTTTATGGATTCTATTACTATTGGACCTGCCAAATGACATACTAAAAATCTAGTAAAATCTGACTTTGGGAAATGAGTTTTTTTCAACATGGCTGCCATAGGCTTATTATAAAGGGCTCTGCATACTTCACGTGCGCACTTTGTCGCGAGTGGCGCGAGAACCATTAATGACGTCATCACTCTCGACAGACTATTCATACTTCAAAAGCACCTTGCTCGCATTGTCGGAAGTGCCCTCTGCTGTTCATGAGAGAAACGGCAGTATTTTTCGCAACTCGCAGCATGAGTTCTACTGATGTATAAAATAGAAAGCCAAACACGGCTTCTGTAGGGCTACTGAACGTCTGACTTGTGACTTACCACATTGAAACATATATTTTTTTGTTGTAGCCTACATTGCCAGATCATTCCAAGACCATGTGAGAGCATTGTTCTGGCGGCAGAATTTATAAATAGATCGCCGAACACAACGTGCTTCTGAACAAAGTAAACAATTGTTTCACTGAACAACATTTAAGAGAGAAGATAAAATAACTCTCTATGACATTTTATTATCCTCAAAATGATGCAGGATCCATTCTGTAGTAGCCTACAGTAGTTGTAGCCTCTCTTCGCAACTCCTGCTTTGTCTGCCTACCTGCATGGTCGCTGGTGGCGCACGACAAGTTAGAAAAATCCTCGTGTGCACGACGTGGCGACACGCGCCGAATTTTGAGCTTACGACGGGGGGCGTGTCGAAATTTTAGGTCAGGTGACGGCGCGCGCCATCGTCGTGAGTGAAGTATGAAGGAGACTAGCGCCACTCACGACTAGTATGAATCCCCCTTAAGGGTCAAGAGACACTCCAGGTGAATAGGCCAAAAAATGTAGCTTACCGATATCACCATGAAACTTAATCCGGTGATTACTCACATATTTGTGAGAAAAAAATGTATTGCAAGTTTTCTGAAATGTTATGTTTTAATATGGTAATTGGACTATATCTAATTAAATATGCATTCAATTTCAAAATGCAAAAACTCAAAATCTGAAAATGCCAAGCTCAAAATTACTCTTTTATTTTGTTTCTACTAAGCCAGAAGATATCTTCAGAAGAGATTATGGACATCTCTTTTTGTTTTATAGTAAATCTAAAAATCTTTCTGCAGACACACCAGCTAGCATTTTTTTTTTCCAAAACATGATTATTGAACATCTCTCTTAGATGTAAATAATTGAGTTTTATGTTTCTCAAGTTCTTCCAGACATTCTTCGAGTCTGGTGGTATCATTCTTAGCCTGTATCAAAGGCAAGGTCAGCTGTCCTCAAATCATAGCCTCTCCACAGAGGTGTCCTAAGGGCTGGTGCTGGGACTCCTATTTGCCATGGACACCACATCACTGGGCCATGTTATCTGTTCTCACAGCTTCTCATAGCACTGTTACACCGATGAAGCACAGTTACTTTGTGCCAGATGACTCCACGGTCACACACATTTCCGCTTGCCTCTCTGAACTATCCACAAGTATGAGGGAATGCGACCTTCAGTTGAGCCTCGCCCAAATGCACTGCTGGTGATCCCAGCCAAAGATTTAGGTTGCCATGATATCGAGCTCAATATGGATTCTGCTACTGTTGCCTCAAATAAGGCCACAAGAAATCTAGGTGTCATTGTTGATGACCATCTATCATTCTCTGACCACATAGCCTCAGTTTCCCAGTCATGTCGCTTCTCACTGTTAAATATACATAAAATCAGACTTTATCTGATCTGACTGACTCAACTTCCGATGTTGTCCATCTGACCTGAACTACTGCAACTCCCTCCTGACTGATCTTCCAGCTTGTGCAATAAAGGGCTCTGCATACTTCACGTGCGCACTTTGTCGCGAGTGGCGCGAGAACCATTAATGACGTCATCACTTGCGACAGACTATTCATACTTCAAAAGCGCCTTGCTCGCATTGTGGGAAGTGCCCTCTGCTGTTCATGAGAGAAACGGCAGTATTTTTCGCAACTCGCAGCGTGAGTTCTACTGATGTATAAAATAGAAAGCCAAACACGGCTGCTGTAGGGCTACTGAACGTCTGACTTGTGACTTACCACATTGAAACATATTTTTTTTTGTTGTAGCCTACATTGCCAGATCATTCCAAGACCATGTGAGAGCATTGTTCTGGCGGCAGAATTTATAAATAGATCGCCGAACACAACGTGCTTCTGAATAAAGTAAACAATTGTTTCACTGAACAACATTTAAGAGAGAAGATAAAATAACCCTCTAGGACATTTTATTATCCTCAAAATGATGCAAGTAGCCTACAGTAGTTGTAGCCTCTCTTCGCAACTCCTGCTTTGCCTGCCTACGTGCATGGTCGCTGGTGGCGCACGACAAGTTAGAACAATCCTCGTGTGCACGACGTTGCGACTCGTGCCGAATTTTGAGCTTACGACGGGGGGCGTGTCGAAATTTTAGGTCACGTGACGGCGCGCGCCATCGTCGTGAGTGAAGTATGAAGGAGACTAGCGCCACTCACGACAAGTATGAATCAAAGAGGCTTGAGACAAGAGGGCTTACTCACGTCATAACAGCGTAGTAGGAAATGATGGCGAGGGGAGTACGGAAATGTTATTCACTGTGGAACAGGTCATAGGACAGCGTGAATGTCTGTCAGCTGTCCTTAATTACCCCCAGCAATTACTGCTGACCAACAGCTGCCGTTACTTGGCCACAAATTATCCATCATGGTGTCGCCCCCACTGACCATGTGCAAGGGAGTACGAAAATGGCATCCATCGCACCCACTGACCAATGACCATGCGCAAGGGAGTTAATTTTCCATCCACTCGTGTCCTCAGGCAACGCCCCCGTACTACACCGTGGCCAATGCATTACCCGCCAAGAGATTGTTCTTTCTCTTGAGTTTCTTTGCTATGAATCCCCCTTAAGCCATTTGCAAATGTCACTGCATACCACTCCTCTTTTTCATGCCCTAATTGAATACAAGGCCCTGACCCTTGCCTATAAAGCTACAACAGGCCCTACTCTGGCTTACCTGAAAGCTATGCTAAAGCCCTATGTCCTTTCAGGACATTGTCTGTCTCCAGTACCAACCGTTTCACCTTGCCCTCTACTTACACATGTAGTGGCTCTTGTCTATTCAGTTCAGCTGCTGAAAGACCCAAAATACCTAGTGACACCATGATTCATCACTGATGATGTGCCCTGACAAACAGCACATGGATATTACCATAGCAGTAGTGTCTTTATCCACCCAAACAGCACTCCAAACAAACAGATCCTGAAACATGTTAATTCATGCCAATGTAATTATCATGTAGTAACCTTTATTTTAGAGAGCTTTGATCTTGAAAATGACACCTTTCCTGAAGTTAGATTTTCCTAGATTTTTAGTATGTTAGTAAGGACAGCTGGATGTATTGAAATCAGTTGAAAAACCTTTTGTATCAATTTTTTCGGGGTTTGGTGTCTTTTGGCCATAGATGTACTCGACTACATGGCAAGTTGGAATTGGAGGAATGCAGCATCCCAGGCAGAACATTTGGTTTCATAGCCTTCAGATAAGCTGAAGCCGACCCTGAAGCAACTTTGTAGGCCTTGGCCTTGAGATAGGCAGCCAAACCAGTGCATATGCAATGCTACTGTACAGGTAGCACTGCATAGCAGGTACTGTACATTAATTGATTCATAGTATTTTTTGTTTGAACAATAATTTGGACCAGCACAGAATCTTATGTGCTTAAATTCACAAATTAATGGCTTTATAGACCTGAAGGCATTATGTTAATATTGATTTTGCTATATGAAATGTCTGCCATCTTGGATTTTGTAATGGACTTAGTTTATGTGATGGCTGACTTCAGTCATGTAACAAATATTACCAATTAAAGTCAACAATGGCTGAATAGACTTAAAAAATACTAAATATGCCAATTTCGCCAAATAAAATGTCAGCCATCTTGATTTTCCCACTAAAAAACAAGCAAAACATTGGAAATAAGTGATTTTCTATGAAATGTTGTCCTGGAAATAAAAAAAAAGATTAACTGAAGAAATTCAATCCTTAAAACAGCATTAATGGCGAATGTTCTGTACACAATGGCAGCCATCTTGGATTTGCCACTAAATATTAAGGAAAAAATTGGAAACAGGTGGATTTGTATTCGGGGGGGTCCTAGAAGTAAAAAAAATGCTGAATGGAAAAATCTATATGAAATGTTCCTAAATTTACAACTGAACCTGCACTAAGATGTCGTCGTGCACATGATGCTTTTGATTCATTACACATCAGTGATGTATTTTGACTGTAAGCTAAAAAAAAAAAAACCCAACTGGAGTTGAACTGAACTGATGAACCAACTGCCTATGTAGGCCTAATGCTCGTGAATGCCATGTTTCACTTTGTGCAGTTTATGGACCGTTACGCTTCAAATACTGCACTTTGAGTTTACATATTGAAGAACTGAAGACAGAATGAGGAAAGTGTTGACAGTGTTGTTATCCTGCTATGCAGGTTGGTTGTTTTAAGAGCTTGATTTCAACGAACTTTCGCCGAACTTCCCTGGGTGCACGCGCGGCCAGTAGAGGTGCGTCTGAGAAGAGGTGCGTCTGACCACACGTCTCGTTCTGCATCCAGCTCCAGAGATAAATAGATCTTAGGGATGGCACAAACCGCACTGAAAACCGAAACCGTACAATTCACACACATACCGAACCGAACCGTGCAATCCGTCGCAAACCGCAATTCATGTACTGCCCAGAAAAATATGTAAAACAGACATTCTAGGAGTATCTTATCCAGTCTCTCTGATTAAAACATTAGCGTATAAGACCAATCAGAGGATGACACAATTAAAATCACACCATTTTCACATTATGAGCCTATACAATAAGCCTATTATAAGCCTATACATCACTTTATAACTGCATTTATATAAATATTGTTTAATATTCCCAGTGCATCATTTATCATGAACTAAAAAAAAGAACCGTAGAGAACCGAAAACCGTGACCTTGACACCGTGATATGAACCGAACCGTGAATTTTGTGAACCGTACCACCCCTAATAGATCTATTGCACGCACCCGCACGTGGGACACATAAACATACTACCCGGGTAGATGGACACCTTTGGACTTTGAGATTATTTACTTATTTAATTTATTTCTTTATTCAGAGCTATGAGGGTTTTTCTATTTTTCTATTTTCTTATTTATTCTACTTTTTTCTATTTATTCTGGCTTCCTTTTTGGAAAGGACATTACTATAGCCTAAGTATAATTTGAAGACTATGCAGAGAGTTTTCAATTGAGTGTTGTTTTATGAATAAATGCAGACAAAAATACTACATTTAAATTAATTCTATTTAAATTATTTAATCCAAAAAGGTGATTTAAATATTCCCACTATTCACACCCCTCTTCACACACACTCTTCACATGTCCATTTCACCTGGGTCTCTTGTCAGTTGAATTGTCGATTAATTGCGATTAATATTTTTTAATCGATTAATGCATTTTGCATCCCTAATTGGAATAGATGTAGCAGAAACCATTATGTATGTTTTTGATTATTAAAAAAAAAACCTTCATATTCATGGTACCTTCTTTGGGGTGCCCTTAAATGTGAACATGCCTATTGTTTACATCCACATAAAATTGCTTGATACACCAATTAAAATAACCTAAACTGTAAATATATCCCATACAACAATTACATATAAACATGATGCAGATAAAGGAAATTGATTGACATGCTGTACAGCTCCAGTTAAGGCCAAACAGACAAGAATTGCTAAATATTTAGGGCTGGAACTCAATTAAAAAAATTAATCGAATTAATCTATAGGCTTTGAAATTAATTAATCAAATTAATCACATTTAAATACCTGATTTAAGAACAGTGAAAATTATTTTTTTTTTCACATGGATTTTGAATAATGACAATAAATAAGCTTGATCTAATAATATTGTTCATTTTTAAAAGAAGAGAGAACTCTTCTCAATTTCAGCTGGCTGTTTACCATCAGGCATAATACTGCCCTCCACTGGTCTAATCTAGAAATAGAAATCGAATTGTGTGATTAATTAATCGAAATTAATGCATTAATGTCCCACCCCTATAAATAATACTAATGCAGCTTTTAAATATGTCAGCCTCAGAAGCACATAAACATATGAAATGAGTTGCATTTAAACGCTAGGACCCTCATTTTGCTGTTCATTCATGTTTGCTTGTTCATTCAGCTCTAACATACCCACATTTTTAACGAAACAGCTCAAATCTCAAGAACCTGAATGCAGCGTTTATGTAGCTCCAGGATAAAATGGGTTAAACACTTGAGACCTACAATCACACACAAACTACTCACTTCCAAAAACATATATATTTTATTTGTGGTCTGTGGAGGTGCCCTCCTCATCCTCCTGCCTACACACAGCATCAAACACAACCTTGTGGATGTCCATTTTCAACAGCTCTTTGTTTCGATTTGATAATTTTCCCATCATTGGGACAAGGCTTTTAAAAAACAGCATGTCTGGAGAGCTCTGGGATGTCTGGACTTTCTCCAGGAATGCAGAGATTTGCTGCCGTAGCTTCGCATCAAACTCATCCATCTCTGTGACCCGAGCATGTGTCACCGCCGGGAAGGTGTGGACCCCGAATGTGCCTGCCGCCGGCGGGTTGGCTTCACCAACAACCGGTGAGGTGGCGTTTTGAGAAATGACAGATGGGCCGGCTTCATCAACAACAGGTGGAGTGGCTTCACCAGCGACAGGTAGGATGAAGTCACCAGGGTCAAGTGGGGCGAAGTGCCCAGACACAGGTGGGGTGCCGTGACCAGCGGAAGGTAGGGTTGCCTTTCGACCAACTTTGACCGACGGGGTCATGTTGCTGTAGTAGCCACGTGGCTCCATGAATGGGATCAAAAATGACATAATGGCGGCATACCGCCACCCTTTGTTTGGCCCTCTCTCCGCGGCGCCACTTCTGCACCGCTCCGCCTCCTTCCTTAAGACCTCCCTGTAGGTGTCCCGCAGGTTCTTCCATCTTTTTTTTACGTCCTTCACTGAAAACAAAGACAAGGACAACAGAAGCAGGAATAACATTGTTAACCATGACAGATGTTCAGTGGTGTTCATCACAAACTGCAATTACCCTTCCCAAAATGTTTGCAGTTGGGTTACAGTTCCCAAATTAAGAATGTACCAATACACCTGCGTGAATATGCATACACTGTCGTTCTAAACGGAGTCCATTTATCTGGCATCTGTATGCATGTGGGACAGCAAGTCCTCATATACGGTAACAACTGGGTAATTACACGCACTTCTGTTTGCCATCAGGTGCGTCGAAGGGAAACGGGCAGGAAATCTTAACTAGAGAGAAAACACTGGAGCAGCACTGATGCAATTATTTCCTCTTTTAATCAAGGGCATAGGGACTACGTTTCGATGGATGAACCATTTTGTTTTCTTTCCATTTAAGATTTCCTCCTAAACAATATTCTCTAAGCTACTCACATTTGTTGTGGTTATAGTAAACGGCAAACTTTGCGGTGCATAATTATGCAAAGTAGGTGTATTCCACATTTCAACATTTTGAAATGAGACATTTTATGTCTTCTGTCCTGCGCGTGAAATGCAAACACTAAACATTTTACATGCATAGGCCTACAATGCAAGTCCTTGATCTTGCTTGCTTAATGTTGGCGACTTAACAATGCTGACATCATTGGCATTAATAACTTACTTGATATTACCTAGATAGGCTAGGCATCCCAATGAAGAGATTATTTATTAAAGGTGGGGATGCAGGTTATAATGTCACGGTGGGGAGAACTCCCCCTGGGTTCTACTGTAAGGTTCTATAGTATTCAGAGACTACAGAACCTTAGAGTAGAACCCATGGGGAGTTCTCCCCACCGTGACATCATAACTTGCAACCCCAGGTGGGGTTGCAGGTTTACCAACATTCTTAAATTATTTTAGCATGACATCACCTTGGGGACTCCCATAGACATCATAATAGTATTCTATGGGAGTCCCCACCGTGATGTCATATAACACATAGTCTCTGGTCTCTGAAGTTATGCATAGCCTACACTACAACTTTACAAGCAAGCATGCACTACAACATGTGCATGCTTGCTTGTAAAGGTGTAATGTATGCATAACTACATAAGCATGTCGTTTCATATTATGTAGCCATAATAGACAACCGGGAAAAGTAATTATTTGTAAAGTTGTTAAGCATGTAATGCAAGGCTTTTGTTTAGCTGTGTCCATAGCACTGTAGTGATGCTGGCAACTAGTCTTGACAACATTTAACGCGGGTAAATGTAAATGTCATGGGTGAGTGGTTAGGGCGTCAGACTGAGTGGTCAGGGCGTCAGGTTGGTGGGGGGAGTAATCAACCAGTGCTCTCCCCCATCCTCCTCCATGACTGACTCCCTGAGCATGGTACCGTCCCACCGCACTGCTCCCCATGGGGCGCCACTGAGGGCTGCCCCCTTGCACGGATGAGGCATAAATGCAATTTCGTTGTGTGCAGTGTTCACTTGTGTGCTGTGGAGTGCTGTGTCACAATGACAATGGGAGTTGGAGGTTTTTGGAGGAGGTTTTAAATAAGTAGCCTACCAAAGCATATGCTAACTGTAACAAAGACTAAGTTAGCACAACACGCTTACTTTAACATACAGTTCGTTTAACGTACAGACAGAAAATCATAGCAACAGTTAGCTGCGATTATTCCGCAAATATGGATAACATTAAAAAAGACATACTTACCAGGTAGACCGACAACTGCAGCAACTCTGCTCCACGCATCGTGCTTCCTATTTTTGTGTTTGTATGCCTCGCAGTCCATGTTATACAAGCTAGGCTCGTTGGAAACAGCTATTATTATTACCTCGTTTGACATGATGTGATAATGTATGGGAATCAACGTGTGATGGTGTGTACCATATCAAAGTAGTAAATTGACTGAAGCTTTGAATGGCAGAAGTGAACCTTTCTAAGATAGCACACTCTGTAAGAAACAAAACATTAGCCTATTCTAGTTCAGTGGTAGCATCCTTACTGCAGATACGAGTCTATCATGCATGATGCAACAGCTCCCACTAGAGGCTGGGTGGGTTACGTGTCCTAGTAGCGTGATCCCTAGGCGACACGCAGAGTTGTAGTTCGATTTTGTTCTGTATTGTAGTTTTTGTATTTGTTTTAATACTACTTCCGGCATTTCGCCAAAATGGCTTCTTCAGGAGCAGCACACATTTCGATGTCGGTTCTTTCCACGATTACATTGCTATTTTGGGCGGAATTCGCACACTGCAATCTCAATAGAAGGGTAAGTTCAGATGTGGAATAAATTAGCCATTGTGTCGCCTTTTAAAACATCTAGACTAAGCGTCCATCCAGCCTATGCTACCTATTTTGCTTGCTAAACTGCTAGCACAAGCTGTTGTGCATACCGATAATCACATTTGTTAGATGCCAGCGTTCACTGTGACATTTTATCTTTCGAGTAAACCTTGGTTAAAATGCCATCCTGCTCGAAAGTACGAACACGTCCATTTGTAACGTTGTAATGGCGATTATCAGTTCCCAGTCTGACAGGTCAAATTTCTGGATTAGAATGGGAAATGGTTGCCTAATTTGTGTATCATAATATTCCATCCTTAACATGAGCGATATCTAAGTGTTTGTCTTTCTATGTTTTGACTTCTTCTCAGCCAAGTGATGCGTTGGACACGGACTTCTCGGTGCCTGTCGAGCATTCCTTCGAGATAGGTGAGCCTGACGAAAGCATCGAACTGTGAAGGTCACCCGTCGACCCAAGTTATCCCCAAACGCTGTGTGTCCATAACGCAAATATTGTGTTTCTTCTCTCAGATGATGAGCCCAGGTTTCGGCGGCGTGGCTCGTTGGAGTTGCGTGCTGGGAGAGAGTCCGGTGTCACTATCTCCCAGAGTCATCTCTCAGAAGAGGACCGAAGTACGTTGAAGGTAAGAAATATGAATGCATGCTAACCCGTGTGAATTGACAAAAGAAAAAGTAGAATTTAAAACCCTGCCACAGTTTCCTTCCATCAGAGGTGACGTCATTGAAGAACCAGGCTGCCCAGTGCGCCTGTCTGTCCAGCAGATTGTGAAGTGGTTGAATCAAATTCGTGGTAGGATTTTTACATTAGGGACAGGGTAACACTTTATTTTCATCAGCTTTCAAAAACATTGAGTACTTGTGTAGCAGGTCTTTGTCTGTAGCCAGGTTGATTAGCAGGCTATCTCGCAGAGCGGCAAATTTTTTATTTTTTATTTTATTTTAATTTTTTAAACTAATATCTTCTGCATTTTATGTCCTACCGGTGTGACACTTTGCACTGAAAACTGCCGTGCCTCTACCCTCCGATTTGGAGATGATTCGGTGGAGTGGTGCAGGAACAGACAGGACAGACAGACGTTTCTTGAATTATTAAATTACATAGATACGGAGAAAAAAAAACTAAGCCCCTTGTGTCAGATGTGATCGTGTGTAGCAGGTGTGTGTCTGTTGTGCTTAGTGCCAAATGGAATGTTAGTTGCACTAGTATTCTATGTCCAAATGGCGTGCAACGTTGCACTGCAACCCGGCATAACACTGCAAAGTCGCCTTCCAAATTTGAGATCATTGGGTGCCCCGTGCTGCGGGAGTTGTGCGTGCCACAGACCCACAAAGATGCAGACAGAGATAGTTTGAATTATTATGGATGGAGCAGTGTTCTCTTTTGGGAAATGACGGTGACGTTATGGTTCAGAAGACGCCCAACATCTACTATTGGAAAGAGCTTTAGCTTGCTTACACATGCATATGTTACTGAAAATGTCGCAGTTAATTATCAGCAGGAGGAAGACGGTTCATGATGAGTTTCTTCCGGAAATGTGACTCAAACTAAGTTCCAAGCTACTGCCTGTCTATGGGTAGAGGTTCAAAATGATGTTTCAATAGAGATTTGTTTTTTTGTTTTTTTTGTTTTTTTGTTTTTTGAGTAACCATTCAGCCCATTTAGGAGACTGGATTTGAACCCATTTTGGTGCATTGGTGATTCATTGGACAATTTCTCTCTTTCTCTTCCCATATGATGCATGATCCACAACAATGATGCATGTCTGACATTTAAGAAATGTATTTTATTTTTTTAAACAAATGAAGTATTTATTGCCCCTGGCCCATATAGTTAGAGCAAGTGGACTCTCTATCTCCTTATCTTAAAGGTGCACTGTATAAGATTTGTAGTCGTTTATTTCCAGAATTCATGCTACTCATTCACTAATGTTACCTTTTTCTTGAATACTTACCACCACCATCAAATTCTAAGTATTCCTTTTGACTGGGAAAATTGCACTTTTCATACATGAAAAGAGGGATCTTCTCCATGGCCTGCCATTTTGAATTTCCAGAAATAGACATTTTAGCTGCGAAAATTACTATACTCAGGCAATATTAGAAAATATTTGTTTATTACTTGGTAAACTTTCATGAAAAGATCAAATTTGGCAATAGGCAACCCGGTTTCAATGAGCAGCATAGTTGCAGTAGCCTCGCAACGCCATCCTCTGTACTCCACCCAAAGATTTTGGCTCCGCACATCGTCTGGCAAAAGCCTCGAGCTCGGTTATCTCAGTGTTTCGCCAATCAGCAAACAGTTGAGAGTGGTGACGTAGAACTCACCCGCAAGCTCCGTTACTGATTGGTTAAGGTAACTATATTCACACTTTCGTTTTGTTATTTGTATGCTTTTGCGACGCTATAACGTAACAGGCATGCTAATAAAGCACAATATGGGTTTTAATTTGAGTTTGGAACTTCAATTAATTTAAATGATAGAGTAAGATCAGACCATCTCCCATCGTCCACGGAGACGGATTCCTCATGGCTTTTGCCAGACTGATTGACAAAGTCAACAGTCGGCTATTCGCCCAGGCTATAGTTGCAGTGCCTTTTTTGACCATATCCTGCACAGTGCACCTTTAAGCCTGTGTTGCACAGCATGTTGAAGTGGTGAAACCTCTGCGCTTAAACCATCCCAGCAGCAGCCGCCTCCTCCACTCCTCCAGCAGCTCTTTGTCCTGTAGGTGGCGTACACCTTCACTGGTGAGCCTCCACAACAGACATGCCACTTCAGTTCCATTGTCAGCTGTAAGAATGAAAGGGAAAAAGTTAGATTGAGTTAAAGGAGAGGATTGTGCACATCCCAAGAAAAGGTGCAGGACGAAGGCCAACTGTAGTTTTCAAAGTGAGGAGTCCGCACACCTAAAATCCTCTTTTGTCTTTTATTATTTCATGGCTGGATTACGTTTCGACTGAGAATCTGATGAAGATCTGTTGAAGTCGAAACGTAATCCAGCTATGAGATAATAAAAGACAAAAGGATTTTAGGTGTGTGGACTCCTCACTTTAAAAAAAAGTTAGATTGCACAAGTGTGTTCTAACCCCCTTTAACCCAGTAAGACTCCTGTTATAAATTATTAGCCATTACTGGAATGTCAATGACCACGTCATACTGCATTACTAAAGGCCCTATGCACCGTCATAGTAGTGTAGTACTATGGTAGTTGCGGGGGTTGTTTCAGTGACTATTACAGCGTTCCACTGATGGAACAGGGTGTGTTAAGGGGCTACGGCAAGCAGCATCATTCAAATGTCAAAGAATTCACATACCGTATGTGATTCCTGATGGAAGGAGAGAGCTGATGGCATGCTCCTTACATGCCAAGTTTGGAATAGTTGCCATTTCTCCCACTCTGACCGAAGGGGTGTTCCCAGCCGAATCACTGCTGCTCTCCATTTTTCTCCCTCCCTCGATGTCCAAAGTCTTCTGAAATCCATTCATGTTGCTTGTTGCAGCTTTGACTTCTTTGACCTCCTCCTCCCGACGATCAAACCAGCCCAGCAGCCTCCTCTTCCTCTCTTCCTCTGACTGCTCTTTCTCCCGTAGACGGACACCCTCACTGTTGACATCCCACAGCAAAGATGCCAGTTCACATCCAGTGTCAGCTATGAAGAAGAAGGAAGGAAGAAGAAGGACACGTTTTCAAATTGCACCAGTGTGTGTGTACCTAGTCCTTATTCAAAAATCGAATTCAGGGGGAAGACAATAAATAAAAAATAAAAAAATAATAATAGAGAGTACTGCTGACAAATGGGTCATTCCACGCCAAATCAACAGGAGTCCGCACACTTAGGTCTCAAAAAACCATGAAATATTTTCTTCTACTCTCTTCTCTGTGATACAGGAAGTCGCTGCTGTGGATGGCCTGTACAGGATTCGAGTGCCCCGGGTGTCTTTACAAGTCGACAGGCAGACGGAGAAGCAGGCAGACGGCGGCTACCTAACAGCCTTTGTGAAAGCGGTATGTTTCTCTTCCAGTGAGTGGCACTGGCTAGCACAGCTCCCTTTGCATGAAAGTGTCTCTACTAGGTGTAGTTGCAACCTCATGCTAACAATGAAAATCAAGGCCTTGTCAAAAATTGCGGGGTATGAGCGGGTTACTTTTAATATTGTGGCTGGCATACTTATTATTGTTGGGGAAGGAGGAGATTTTTATTCGGGTGTGGGGACCTTTTTTGAACCAGTTAAAGGGAATGATTGATGTTTGTGGGCATTTTTTTGTTGTTCTTCCTTTGTGTGTGTGTGTGTGTGTGTGTGTGTGTGTGTGTGTGTGTGTGTGTGTGTGTGTGTGTGTGTGTGTGTGTGTGTGTGTGTGTGTGTGTGTGTGTGTGTGTGTGTGTGTGTGTGTGTGTGTGTGGTGGTTGAATGTTTTTTTAAAAATCAATAAAAAAGAAATATAATCAAGGCCTCTATTACTGTGGTTTTTACTTTTACAAAATAAATGAGGCATTGTTGTAATTGTATCATTTTAATTGTGTTGTCTTTTCTTCCAGTGTGCTTTGGTAGAGTCTCACCTGAGTGACGTCATCACCCTTCACACCGACGTCACTGGCTACCTCATAGGCGTCTCCATAGTGACCATACCTGGCACCTGCCGAGGCCTCGAAGTGGAGGACGAGGTGGACCTGGAGTCCTTCAACACCACGCTGATAGTCATGGCTCCTGTCAACGCCCCCATGTAAGACAAACCCACCCGCTCATCAGGCCGTGGAGTGTGGAGTGAATTATTATGGCTACTGTCATGAATACTAATGAAATTGCTGTGCTATGAAAACAATTAATATGATAATTTTGGTAACACTTTATTTTAACGTTGCATCTATTAGCACTAATACATACAATGTTTAATGCCTACATAAGTAAATTGTAAGGTATGTACTAAGCAAAAACTAAGGCTTACTAGGTCCTTACTAAGGTTAAAGTGGTAATAAATCCCTTATTGTGCATGAACAAGACATTTGAGAATTCATGCCTTACAAGTTACTTATACAGACACATTGTGTGTATTGGTGCTAATAGATGTAACACTAAAATAAAGTGTTACCATAATTTTCAGTATCGGGATGACTGGGGTTGTGTTTATAATTGGGCATGAGTCAAAGATTTAGTCATGGCTCTTGTCAACCTAGTCTTTTACTGTTGTCGCGGACAGTGGTTGACCTTTGGCCTGCAATGCCTTTCTCTCCTGCTTTAGGCCAGAAACTGCTGGTTTCATTGCTGCTCTAGAGATGGAGAGAGAGAAGAAAGAAAAGAACCCACAGGAACAGAAGTCCTTCTTTGCCAAATATGTAAGTGTGTATATCCACTGCTAGGGCTGCACAATCAATCGAAAATAATCGAAAATCATGATAAAATTGTGAAATCGAAGTCATGATTTCAATCGTGATTTAATCGTGGCAATAATGACCTCCCTACTGACAGGCTGGTGTTTCTGGCCAGAAATCTGTCCACCTAAGTTTCATGCTATTGCCTTTACATAATTATTACAATTCATTTTATTTTGCTCATCCCGTATATAATTCATTCTTGGTTAAATTTCATATTGTTATAATTTTCAAAAAAATCTGCAAAAAATCAATAATCGTGATTTACGATTTTGACCAAAATAATCGTGATCATGATTTTATTCCATAATCGTGCAGCCCTATCCACTGCTTTTGCCAATATCTGGAACAGCGGCCATTTTTACAGGCACAGGACACCATAGGCCACCACAGGCCATCTAGACACAAGCAGGTCTTAGCAATTCAGCTGTCTGACTATGTAAATGGGGAAAGGTTAAAACAAACAATGTCGATATGAAATCATTTTGTGTTTTGGACATAATTACTCTGCTAATTTCAGTTAAAGAGTACTGAACATGGATGAAAGTGTCCTTTGGTAGTATTGTCATGCTGATTGCATCCTCTGCAGTCTTGCATCCTCTGCACTCATCATTCCTTCCTTCCCTTCCTTTCTTCTTTCTCTCCTACCCCAGCTGTTTTTTTTTTGCATCACATGTTCAACCCATGCAGCCATGTCTGATGACATACTCCAGTCACACAATAGCGTTTTCAACACATTTGACACTGATATCCTGCTCATTGCCATCCCTTCACATTTTCTATACAACATATTATTCCCCAGAATTGTTGTCATTTCCCTTTTTTACTGTAAACTCTGTTGATTATGATGGCTCTATACCCTCTGCTGTTGTGTTTTTCCCCCTTTGCCACTGTAGTGTAGTCTGTTGTGTTGCAAAGTGCGCTCTCCACCCTGTGTTTTACTCACTGAAGGCTGTGCTGTGCTATCTGTGCTGTGCTGTGCTGTGCTCTGTGTTGACTTTGTGCCGTGCTGTGCTGTGCTGTGTTTCCAGTGGTATTTGATTCTGGGCGGTGCAGTCTTCCTCATGGCCACCAGTTCGGCACCGCCCCCAGCGGGGGGCGACAGAGAGCAGAGCTGATCTTCTCCCCCCCTCATTCATTTCAAGTACTGGTCTCACTCACCTCGGCTCACTTCAGCTCCTCCTCCTTTCCTGTGTTGTCTATCTCTCTGGCTGCCTGCTCATTCGTTCCTCCTGTTTTTTGTTTTTTTTTGTGGTTTTTTTTTTTCATTTTTTTTTAAACAAAGTCCGATTGGAATTGAACATGGGTCCTCTGTGTAAAGATTCGGCGCTTTAGCCCACTGAACCAGAGCGTTTTTTGGGGGGGGGGTCGTCCCGTCCCGACCCGTCCCGTCCCGTCCCGTCCCGTCCCCCGTCAACATGCAGAATCCTGATTGCAAATGAGAGGATAACTTCCGAACTATCATTTTGCAAGATATTGAATACAAGCTAAATATAATTGAGATTTCATTGATGATTTTGCGCAAGGTCGGAGGAACGAACTGAGAGGCAAGCTCTGTCGCTCACTCTTTGTTTTTCCGCTGTCGCACTGACCCTGTCCATGCGCCACTCTTCTCATCCATCTTACCCCTCTTACCCACTGTCAGCGTCCTCGTGTGCACAGGTGTGATCGTGTGTGTGGGTGTGGTTGTGTGGCTTACTGGGATGCTAAATGGGTGGCAGAGCACGAGAGAGAGAGAGACTAATCTTTTTTTCTTCTTTCGTTTTGCTTCGTTTTGTGGTTTGCAAACTTGCTGTTCTCCTGGGTCACACTGTCATGCAGGAAGTTCTTGATCACGGCAACTAATGTAATTATAATTATAACCCTTGAAATGTGCACAAAAAAGAAATGAGACGACGACTTTTGGTTCTCGTCGCAAACCAACTATCCGGTTCCTGAATGCTCTGATTTTCTGGTTGATATTGTCGACGGATTTGAGATTAGGTGCAGACACAGGCATGTTTCTGTCAGTCTGAACATGCTGCTACGGGAGAATAAAACTGACCTTACTTCAAGACAGGTGGATAGGGTAGAGATTAATGGTTATCTGCATTGAGACAATGTATTATCATTAGATTTACCTACATTATTAAGTTGGCATTTTATCAATAGCGTTAACTACAGTTGGTTGAAGGTTGTTATGTCCGTCTCGGTTTCTGCTTTGTTTTCGCTCATTATGTGAAGCCCCCTTATTCTTATTAGCTATGGACAGAGAAGTTCAGGACATCAGCATCCATTTTATATATTAGCATTAGCTCCCAGGATAGTTCAGGAGTCACACACAATATCCAAGGACTTCAGCAGCACTTATTGTATGCAACAATAACACTGGCACTGCCCCCTAACATTGGTAGCAACAATATGCCGGCAAGTCCTGGATTACTCTATTACTACCAGTAATTACTCGGCTCAGTAATTACTTGTAGATCAAAGAATGCCGAATATTAGCTTATAACATCGCCAGTTAATCCATCGATCTCTACAACTTCTGTGTGCACAACGTCTTGCCCTGCACTACAGTCGGACCCAGCAGCACTGTGCCTTACTGAATCCCTCTCGTCGCCTCCTTTACTTCTCATCTCTCTCTCCCCGTCTGCTCCTTTTTTTTCTTCCTCTTGTCTTCTCACTCCTTCACTCCCTCCCTCTGTCCGCGTGTGAGTGTGCGTGTACGTGTGTGTGCGTGTGTGTGTGGAGTTGGCCACTAGAGGGAGTCGGGGGAGTTGCTGGTGCGTCTATGTGTTTGTGGTGGGAATCACCACTCCACAGTCCACATATAAAGCCCCAGGTGGCTGTGCTGGATCCTAGTAATCCCCAATCAGTGACACACGGCAAAGGCCTTGCACACTAAGCCCCACTTTCAGATGGGCCGTGCGTGCGCCTGTGTGTGTGCGTGTGCGTGTGTGAGGGAGAGGGAGAGGGAGAGAAATGTCTGGAGGGGTATAGTGGGGAGTGAGTTTGCCCAGGTGCCAGCCTGAACCACCGCATGGAAGCACGCCAGACTAGCTCTAGCTAAGCCTGCCATTAACTCGCATAATTGAAAAATAGCTGAGGACAATAGAGGTCCATTAGGAGGCATTACACACTGATATGATGGCACACCATTCATGTCAGCGCGGAGGAATGTTTTCGTTGCCTTTTATAGTAATCAGTGGTGTGTGCTAATGAAAATTTCAATCAGTTGCTAATATTTATGGTGGTAAAGCTTGACATTGTCAAATCACCATTGTATTTAAAGTAAAAACAAATCAAAACAAAATGTGTAGACAATACATCATGGCATGGCATTAGGGTTTTGGTGACATGCTGATGAGTCCTGCTCTGAAAGGCCTGTTTGGAGGAGTCTGGTTATCTTCCTTCGGTGGTGCATTGTGCGATTGAACCACATCACTACCTGCTCTCAGGTGTAGGGGTGTAAATCACAGCCTCCATGACGATGCGATATACGGTATCGATTTCTTAAAGGGACATTCATGAAATGGTCAAAAAAGGTACTGCAACCATGCTGCTCATTGAAACTTGGTTGGCTATCGCCAAATTTGATATTTACATGAAATTTTACTAAGTAATAAAATAATATTTTCTAGTATGGTCCAAGTAGAGTCATTTTTGCATCTAAAAATGGCCATTTTTGGAAATTCAAAATGGCGAACCATGGAGAAGATCCCCCTTTTCGTGTATGAAAAGTGCAATTTTACCGGTCATAATGAATACTTACAATTTGATGGTGGTGGTAAGTATTCATGAAAAAGGTAACATTAGTGAATGGGCAGCATAAATTCTGGAAATAAACAACTAAAAATCTCACACAGTGTCCCTTTAAAGCAGGGATTCGATTATTTTCGATACTTAAAAATTCCCCACGATAGGATACACTTCTATTATGTTCTGGAGCCAGGACATTGGACAGGGGCCAGGTTTTGATTGTTTTCGATAGTTAAGAATGACCCACGATACGATGCGTTTCGATTAAATCGCTGGCCGATACATCGATGCATCCATACATTTCGATTATTATTTACACCCCTACTCGGGTGCTTGTGCTTGGTTCCTCCAGTGCAGTGGTGTGGGTCTCTTCTCACACCTTATGGTCCAATACACAGGTTAGTAGATCAGGCTGGCCGACCGGACGGGACACTCTGTTAATGTATTTTGGAATTTGATTGGTTGTGTTGCCAACAGGGTTGGGCGATATGGCAAAAATGTCATGTTACGTATTTTTAATACAAAATCTTGTAATTGGCAAACAATTCAATGTAAACGCACTGATGACATTCTCATAAAGTGCACAATTGGAATACAATAATGTTAAGAATAAAAGTGAAGACAACAACATTAAGTAAGTAGAAATCCCTGATACTGACAGTGAACATCCTCACTGTAAGACAATCTATACGATTTATCCACTTTCACCTGGACTCGAGATGATCTTGTACTCGATTTCACGATTCGCGATTTTAATATCGTCATATCGCCCACCCCTAGTTGCCAAGAAGGGGAACGGTGGAATCACCTGGGATTGGCCGCAGTGATCGGTGGAATCACCTGGGATTGGCCGCAGTGATCGGTGCAGTAATGTATTGACCAATGACCTGCAGCAGCAGAAATCCAGGGCTGTCCCTCCCAAGTCACTTACCCGTCTGTCTCCCTCTGTGTCGGAGCAACCTGATCTAACCAGGATAACACTGAGGCATTGCATTGGAGCAAAGCACACCTGAGGACCAACTGGCTAATCTCATACTTGCCTTTTCTTTTTTTTCCCTCCTGTTTTTCCCTCTCAACCTTTTTTTTTTTTGCTTTGTGCTTTTTCTGCCAAGTGATTGTAATTGTTGTCTCTGTTGTTTCTGACACATTTCTCTTTATCTTTCCATCTCTCTCTCTCTCTCTCTCTCTCTCTCTCTCTCTCTCTCTCTCTCTCTCTCGCTGTCTCTCTCTCTCTCTCTAGTGGATGTACATCGTTCCCCTTGTCCTCTTCCTGATGATGTCCGGAGCACAGGACCAATCAGGAGGAGGGAACGGCGGTGGAGCAGCCAATGGGGGTGGCCGATGATCTTAATACCCGTGTGACACGCTCAGTATGAATGGAAACAGTACATTTTTTTTTCTTTTTGTGTATATAATGGTGAATGAATGGGTATCGGCTAGCTAAATTAACTTAAGTTAAAATTGCACTCAACTTAAAACACACAAGACCATGGACTCCTGTTGACATGTGAATTCTACTGCATTTTTGTATTGTCTAACGTAACTGATACATGGAAGGAATAAAATTTGTCTTAAAAGTAGCCTAATTGTGACTGCGCTATTTTGTTTTGATCACCCTAAAATTATAGTTATGGGGTTAGAAGGTCTAGTTTCAGACTCGGCAGCCGTTTGACCAGAAGACATGATTTTTATTTAATTCATTGATTCTAAGCGCTGCAATGTGTTTGCAACAAACAAATGTACCCCCACTTTAGGAATACGCCTCTCCATCAAGGTCATGGGAGACCACCCGGTTAATTAATTTCACTTCTATATGTCTTTAGCTACTGTTACCTGTAATCTCTGTGCTCACACTGACAAACTGCCATCTTAAGTCCATGCTGTCAGACTCAAATCTGTAGACAAAAACTCTTTATACTGGAGTAAGTTTGATATTGTGATATTTTAAAGTTTTATTTCTCTGGAATAGATTAGATAGATTATTTGGTTGTTACTGGTAAGTGCAGCTCTTCTACAGGTGGCAGTTCATATTTTAACATTTCGTTTAACATTTAATAGCCACCATAGATCAGAAATTCTCATAATAATATAAGTCTGTGGTTTACCTGATGTGTATTTACATGCTTTCCTAAGTTTTTGTGTAAAAGTCAAACTATTCCTTGTGTACATACATGTACATTATAAACTTGCCTCTGTGGAGGACATGGTAAAGTGTCCCTGCTGTCAGCCAAGGCAGAGCAACTTATGGGGGGGCTTTTCCCCATTCAACACCCAATTGCAAATGAGGTAATTGCACTTTTTATTTTTGCTTCTATGACGTTGAGCCTTGAGCCACAAGACCACAAGGAACAGGACAGGATTGGAGTAACTAGACTGCAGTGCGTTTCTCGAAAGCGCAGTCGTTACCCAGTTAGCAACTTGGGTAGTTGCCAATGGGAAATGCATTGGAAGCAAAAAAGAAGCTACAGTAGTTAGCAACTATGGTTTCCAGAAACGCACCCCTGACTTGTATCCTTTGACTTGAAATGTGATGGTCAAGGACTCCACCCAGTCAACCTGGGGGGGAATCACATTACACAGTACACACAGAGCGTGATTGGAGGACAGATTTTGTGTGTTTCTTGATTTTCCCCTATGGTGTGGCGGTAGATCAACTCACCAAGCAAAAATATTTTCTGCTGGTTGATGGGATTGGCTAGTTTATTGGACTTGTATCGTTGGCCATTAAAGGGGGAAAAAATCCTTTAATGTTAATTTTACCACATTGTTTCTACCGTATTTGAATTGCAGTTAACCTACCTTACCCTTGACAATTGTCATGATGGAACTAGCGTGAAGGCATGTCCAGGGCAGACACCACAATTGCCTTGGGACATTTCTGCATATCTGTTTGGTTTTTTTAATCTCACATAGGGCTGCACAATTAATCGAAAATCGTGAAATCGAAGTCGTGATTTTAATCGTGGCAATAGTGACCTCCCTTTGAGAGCGTCCTTGAAGACAGACCATTACTGACAGGCTGGTGTTTCATCATGCTATTGCCTTTACATAATTATTACAATTCATTTTATTTTGCTCATCCCGTATATAATTCATTCTTGGTTATATTTCATCTTGTTATAATCTTCAAAAAAATCTGCAATTTTTTTTTTCATAATCGTGCAGCCCTAATCTCACATATGGTATTTATATTTTCATTACTTTAGAAGAGGTTTGGGTTCAAGTCACCAGGGCTGTAGCCTACGTTCCATGTAGCTGACTTTGTGTGGTCTAGTTTACTCCTGAATAGCCACCATTGCATCGGTTTACTCTTTTCCAGTGTAAAGTATTTGGTACCTCGCAACGAGCACTGCAACACATGCAATACTGAGTATCTTATGTGTGTTCAGTTTCAGAAACTGGATACAGTGATGGTGATGGGGGGGCAAAAGAGATTACATATTCCTGTCATTGCTTAGCGGCGTGAACTTGTACTCGCAGAATGTTCCGGGCAGCGAAGTGACCAGGACAGTCACTCCAATACGTGCTATCTTTGTTTGTCACCTGCTGGTTGGTCTGTCTCTCTGCTCGTCTTGTGGTGTTTGTCTTTGAGAGCTGGTCCCAGCGGTGGCAGCAAGCTGTTTGCTCATCATATAACCTCCATCAAGCCAAAAGGGATGCCTGCAGTAGGCCTGACCGTTACCCCAACCCAGGGCCGGATTAAGATGGACTGGGGTCCCTAGGCTACAGGTTGATGGAGGCCCCCTGAGAATCCAAATTTTGCTGCAAAACTACATAGCCAGCGTCATAATTCCGAGCTAGAAATTAAGAATAACACGTGTGCAGACAAATCTCAATACTGCCTCTTGTCACAATTCTGCCCCCCCCCCCACACACACACACACACACACACACACACACACACACTCTCCCCACCCCCCTTTGGCCAACTGGGGCCCCCTGGCAAGTGGTGGCCCCTAGGCTGCAGCCATATCTAGCCTGTGGGTTAATCCAGAACTGCCCCAACCACTCACCCACCCACCAACCCCCTCTTTACTCTAGTCTACCGCATCGGCCACAACTTTGTGCAGGGGCCTCAAAATGGTGTAGTGTGAGCAGCACGTGTCTTCTTCATGTTTATCTTCTCCACAGCTGCACCGCACTGTATCACTTTTTGTGTCACCATCTTCCTCTCCTACTGTCTCCTTTTTCTGAAAATCTGCAGAAATGCAAAATGAGGCAACAGCTGGGGGTAAGGGAAGAAGCTGAATGGATGGGAGAGAACGAGTGACAGCTCATCAGTCTGTAAAGGGATCCATAAGCATGTCCGTCCGGTCTGAGGACGAGGAGGAGGGGGGATGGGGATGGGGATCGGGATGAGAAGGGCCTGTCCCACAGGGTCAAGCATGCATACATTAACATTGTTGTGGCCTCAGGCATTTGACAGGTGGATTCAAACAACAACACACAAGAATAACATCAGGCGTTGTGAGGCTTTTCAACGGTAAAGGAAGAAAGGGAGTCGAATGTTGGTGGTTGTGTGTGTGTGTGTGTGTGTGTGTGTTGGGGGGGGGGGTCATGTGAAGCACCATATGCCTCCTGGGTGCAGCAGCAGAGCAGCAGCTATGCAAGGTGTGAGATCGTATGCCCCACAGGCATGTCTCACCGGTTCCTCTTCACAAAAGTAAATACGGACCAAAGCCCGTCCTGTCAGGAGAGTGTTTACCTCTCCCCAGGGGTCCGGGATTGGGAAACTTTCCCCCCGCTTTCGCTGCAAACGGGTCCTGTCAGAGAGCTGGCCCATCAACACCGCAGCCTGACTAATGCCCAAAATACTGAGAAGCCAGGGGAAGCTGATACTGGACGACAGTGGAGGGCAGGACGGCGGCCCTCAAATACACCGCCTTGAACCTCCCGGTCTCGGCCGTCACACAGCCGCACACGTGCCTCGCGGTGCCTCACGGTGCCTGGGACTCCCTGTGGAAGCTGTGGACGGACCTTGGGGGGGAGAACATTTGAATCATTAGTAGCATGCAATTTACCCGAGCCATAAACTAGGTGCGGAAGTGTAATATCTTTCGCCATCTGTTGTTTGGTTGTTGTGAGTATGTACCGTACATACTTGTCCATGGGGACGTCTTTAAGCTCTTCATTAGAAGTGATGCAATGATTTAAAGCTCTGCTGGAGAGGTTTTTTTTGAGTTTTTAAGGAGAGTATCAGGTCTCGCTTTGGATAAACTATCAAATGTGTTACTTCAACTTAACTTGGCTGCGAGTAGTTTGCTGTAAACATTAAAACATGTCATGGAAACAATTTAAAAGAACATCTGAATGAATGTGAGGAAACTTAACACAGTGACAAAACTGACTACTGCATGCACTAATTCCAGCGACACTGATACCCACGCCCAGGGCTGTTGACCACTTTGGCTGGGCCCGGGACAAAGTCATCTGAAAGGGCCCCCCTGCCCAATACATACTACAATGTATAATACGGACCCAATTCTGGGGCCCCTTTCTTCTTGGGCCCGGGACAACTGCCCCCCACCTATCAGCTCCCCTGCTCACACTACCGTTTCACCTTGGTGGTATCATTGAAAAGAACAGGTTGAGCTTAACTGACAACACTAACCCAAGTAAAGCCACTCCTCCACTCTGTCCAGTACCCCGTCTCGTCGTCAACAGTCAGGGCTGGATTAAGACGGTCTGGGGGGCCCTAGGCTACAGGTTGTTGTGCGGCACCCCCAGAAAGCAAATTTCGTGATAAACTTACATAGGCAATGTAATCTGCAATTTTTCACTTTTGACCAATCAGGGGCCCCGTGGCAGGTGGGGTCCCCTGGGCTGCAGCCATATCTAGCCTGTGCATTAATCCGCCCCTGTCAACAGTGATGTAAACGTATGTTTGCTTACATCATCTGCCTTAAGGACACAAGAACAAAGTGCTTCATCCATTCCTCAAAATGGCCCCACAGCTATTGTGTACTGTATGTGGCACTATGCTGGGAGACCTTTAAAAAAAAACACAAAAAAACAAATCATCAGCAGATTTGATGGACAGATCTCCTTTCATGTCGACCATCGCTCAAGCTGGAGGGTTTGCTTGCTGAAAGCCTAGTTAAGGCCACAGGGGAAACTCAAGTCCACCTGCCAGAAAAGAAAGGCCAGTGGGATGTCCACCACACTTCAACAGGCAAACAGTGGAAACCACAGGCCATGCCCTGAAGGCCTAAGGACTAAGGATAGACCGATATATATATTGGTATCAGTATCGGGCCGATATTTGCATATTTTAAGTGTATCGGTATCGGCCAATACGCGTGTGGTTTTGGCCGATACGCAATATTTATTATTTTATGTCATTCGGGGTTTTTTTTAAAGCACCAAGACACTTTTTTTTATTACTTGATTGTTAGACATTACTTGATTGTTAGAGTGGGTGTTTAAATGTTACAAGTTCTACCTCAATTTGATAATGTTAAAGGAATGTTTATTTTTAACTTGAGACCTGGAATATTTGTCATTTTTTAACCTATTTTTTAACCCATATCGGCCCCAAATATCGGGTATCGGAAATCGGGTATCGGCAAAGGGTGATGAAAAAAAAAACGGTATCGCATCGGCCATAAAAAAAACTGTATCGGTCGACCCCTACCCAGGACCCAGAGGAAGGGTAGCTGAGAATGACAAACGCTGTCACTGATCATCACTGTAGTGCCCAAAAATACAGACAAGGAGAACAGTACTGAGTCTCACAACAACAAAAAGCGAAGACAGCCCTCTAGACTAGAGAGGAGCATGGAAAAATAGAGTCGTAGACTAAGAGTCGTGTGGCAACGTGCTAATCGTAAATCTCGTTCGCCCTCGCTCCCTCTATCTTTCTTCTCCTGTCACTTGGACACCAACTGTGTTGCCACGGCAGTGAGTTCAGTGCCGTGCCTACCGAAGCTTCTGTGTCTTCTGTGGCCGGTGATTTAAGAGTTCTCCGAGGTGGCTATTTTACACTGTTTTATGGTCGCTGGGCCCAGGGCTAGACTCGGGGAGAAATAGGGCCCGGGCACTTTTGGCTTAAAGGGCCCCTCGTAATTAGCGGCGCATAATTGACTCACTGGTGCGCCCAACACCCTCGTGGGCCCCTATTTTCTGAAATGTTTTGTTTTTAAACATCTCTGAAAATAGGGGCCCACGAGGGTGCGCAGCCCACCGGGAAATGCCCGCTATGCCAGATGGCCAGTCCAGCCCTGGCCGGGCCCCCTCTCCGTAAGGAGACCTCACCATTCTGGTCTGGACGGAGCTTAGTGTCCTGCTAGGATGCTGAACTCCTCACATTGACCTTGACCTCTGTGGCACTCAGGCTCATTAGCCTTGACAGCCTTGACTTGACTAAACAGAGAGATTGGGATTTGTGTACAGTGTTGCCAGATGTGTCTGATCAAATCCCGCCCTAAAGGTTCTCAAAAACTGCCAAAATGCGCTAAATTCTGCCCAATTTCAACAAATTACATTGATTTCCAAGGGCATAAAATGGCAGATTTTTTTCCCCCCCGTTTTTACCCACAGACGGCCATCCCAAGTAGCCCACTTATTCGCCCAATTTGGCAACACTGTTTGTATAAAGGCTGTTATTTTGAGGGGCATCCTCGCTATGTCGAGCCCTCTCTGCCAAAATAATTAAAACAAAATAGTGTCATTATTTATTCAGGCCTTTGGTCAAGAGTGTCAGGCTATCGGTGCCTTTGAGTCGATCCACGTGACAACTATTTGATACCGCCTCTTTGAATCGGACAGAGAGTAGCCGCATCCGGCTTCCCTGTGTCTCTGTCAGCTCAAAATACTGTGATGGTGTCATGGCTGCTGGCCAGGTCCTGTACGTACGGAACCTTGTGTCATTTTTGTAGGGGCATGACAACGTTGACTACAAATGAACCAAAACAAAGCGAAAACAAAACCGAGTGCACTTTGATCTGCCAGCAGTGCCGCCGTGTGTGCGAGTGTGGAGTAATGAAGTGACTAGCTGACCGGCTTGGCGGGCGGGCGCGCAGCGATTTGCTGCCTGCTATTATCATTTCTTGGGGTTTATAGTGAATCTGTGACCTTCTCACGTAGCCATGCAAGAATGTGTGGGTCGGCCTGGGGGTTGCTACTGGAAATAGGGAGACTTAGCGAGAATGTGGCCCCCCCAGCCCCGCTTAACCTACGCCCTTTTTTTTATTCCTGCCCTCATGGGAGAGAGACACAGTATGACAGGCGGCAGTACATGTAGGCTATAGGCTCACAGACAGACACACACACACACACACACACACACACACACACACACACACACACACACACACACACACACACACACACACACACACACACACACACACACACACACACACACACAGGGTCACAAACAACTTTGTCTGGGCCCTGGACAAAACCATCTGAAAGGCTGCCGCACTCAAGAAATACTGTACAATGTATTTGGGGACCCAATTCTGTCCCCCAACCCCCCGCCTGACCCCTTTGCGCGGTTAGACACACACACACACGCGCGCGCCTACTAACACAGCACAAACAAAACATTGCACAAACACATGTCCCACAGACATAAAATAGGGATTGTAACCTCTCACAACTTTTCAACGGAGGCATTTTCTCCATACCGTCCAGGGCTCTGATCAAATCCCAGATGGAAGCGTTGGAGCTGTAGGATATAATGTAACATGTCAAAGACGCGGTGGATATATGGCCCGTGCATTCACGCAGAATCACTTTAAAGCCCTTGTGAGAAGGCTGCGTTGGGGTTGAGGCACAGTCCGCTGACAGTAGTAAAGAGAAGGGCCGTGAAATTTATTAGTGGATGACAGCGCTAAACATATCTTGGCTTTCGAAAGGCCTGTGTTAAACGCTCAGATGTGCCCCATTGAAATTCCTCGTCGGTAATAAGTTAAGGTTGCACGTCTCGAAAGAATGCAAACCAGTCGGTGGAGAACCTGAGAAACCACAGTGGAAGCAGGTTAAGATGATTATTGTCATGTTTTTGTGTCTCTGTTACTCTTATCATTCAGGCTGCCTCAGTACTTATGCCTCTTTTCCACTGCCGGTTTTCTGGTATAGGCCTACAGCTCAACACAGCGCGACTCGGCCACCACTTTTTGCTTTTTCGATTGAGCTGTGTCGTGCCTATTCAAAAAGCAAAAATTGGCGGCCGAGTCACGCTTTGTCAAGCTGTAGGCCTACCAGAAAACTGGCAGTGGAAAAGAGGCATTAGTGATTCTGTATATTGCTCCATTGCATATACTGTAATTAAAGACTGGCTGTGTGCTCGGTAAGATTTTCAGAAACATTCAGAAATATCTGCATAAATGTGACGTTGGTGTTGGTTGGATGCAGAGATTTATAAAATGGCATTTGTTTGGTCTACGCATGATGCTGTGTAAGTTGTTTGAAAAATGAAAATGAAGTCCGCACACCAAGCTCCCGTTTCGGGCAACCTGACCTAGGATAACGTCACATTAAAATAATAGATATGGAAGCTTGATGTGACTTCATTTTAATTTTTCATGTGACTTTGCTAGTCCTGCTCCCAAAACGTTTTTGAGACGGATGTGCATGTTTTTTTCTTTGTTATGCTGTGTCAGTTGTTAACATAAAAGTAGATATATGCTGGTCAATTGCATGTATTTATTTGGTGTCGGCCTTGGGGTTTACAGACTAAAGTTGCCCTTACTAAGTATACCTCAGACACAGTTAATCACAGTTACAACTCGCCTTTCTCATTCATGCAGTGTACAAAATAGACATTTACCTATTTAAGCATGCTCTTTGGAAAACGTGCCCTCATCCTATGAAAAAACCTAAATATCTCAGCCTCCGAGGCACATAAAAACATGATATAAGTTGCATTTAAAAGTGTGTTCATTCAGCTCTTACATAACCACATTTTTAATTTTAAAAAACCCTCAAATCTCAAGAGCGTGAATTCAGCGTCTGTGTCGCTCCAGACACCCGACATAAATGGGTTAAAAGGAGGACCAAAAAAAACACATAGAAGGGGGGCAAACCATGCAACACACATCAAATGAATTCCCCAGGACGGACGGCTGGTGAGGGGAGCAAATAAGTGGATGGCAGGCAGGCATCCCCCACCACGCTCCCTTGTCCCTGTGACCGAGGGCTGGACTGGCCATCTGGCATAGCGGGCATTTCCCGGTGGGCCCCGTACCCTTGTGGGCCCCTGTTTTAAAAAATGTAGATTGTTTTTTTTTTTTTACATTTCTGAAAATAGGGGCCCGTAAGGGTGTGGGGCCCACCGGTGATTCAGTTCTGCTCCGCTAATTATGTGGGGCCCCTTTAATCCAAAAGTGCCCGGACCCTATTGCTGCCTTGTCTCCTGTCCCCTGTGGCTGTGTGTGATGGAGGCTGACTGGCCGCTGCAAGGCAAGGCATCGTTGTAATGTGCTGATGGCGGGCGGCCCTCCACATCAGATCACACGCCGTGAGGTTTTCTTTCCCAACTTTACGACCTGCCCCGGCAGGCGCTTTGTCTACTGCCTGCGACTCGTTATGTAACGTTGGCACAGCTGTTTATGTGCCAGCCATGAATAGTGACCTAGATTAAACGATGAAAGGTCCCTCTTGCCCCCTGTGATGAATTATTTAATTCCACCTTCCCACCCGGCCATGCCCATCTCTTGGGTGAGACTCCTGCTGCATGAACGGCGCGGTGCGTGTGCATGTCCACACTACCTCTACCAGGGCCACTGACAGCTTTGGCCGGGCCCAGGACAAAGTCATCTGAAAGGGCCCCCCGACTAAATACATGCAATGTAATGAAGACTCAATTCTGGGCCCCCTCTCTTCCTGTGCTCAGGACAATTGACCCCGTTGTCCCCCCCCTGTCGGCTTCCCTGACCTCTACTGTACCACAACCACATTGGTTACATTTGCCAAAGCTTAATTTAATTGACCAAAGTTGCAGTGTTGCATTTCTACACCATGCATTGCAGGGCAATTAGCCTACTACAAGTAGTCATCATGACAACAATAATTTATACTAGTAATACACAACATGGTATACTAGTGCAATGTATAAACTACAACTATTACACAATTAACTTATACATTAAATAATATTGCTTAACTAAATTATTTGGTGCACTATCAAAAGTGTTTCCATTGTCAGGTTTTTTTTTTTTCATTTTTCATTTTTTTTTTTAGATTTTAGATTTAGTTGTTTTTTTTTTCATTTCAGATATGCATAGTTAAAAGGCTATATGTTAATCATTAATAATAATCTACATATGTTCGCCTTACATATAGTTTAACAACATTGACTGTACAGGGGAAAAATAAACCCGGTGCTACCTTGGAAACGTTTGTTTTGATGGTGCGCCAAATGTTAGGCCATTACTCTTCTCCTCGTGCATGCATGAGTGTTGTAACATAACTTGAACGCTTGCTTCTGTCCATCCATTTCCTTTTGAAGAAACACTCAAGTTACCACGGTCTCCGGTGACAGGCTCAAGCTCATGGTCACCACCATAACGTCACCCCTCAACCCTCAAGTCCAATGCCACAGACCCCATCCCCCATCTCCCACACCCCCCATCCCCCAAACCCACCCCATCTCATCCCATCCCACCTGACTCAAAAGCCTTTCCCTCATCTTCCTCTTCGTCCCCCCACTTCTGTCCCCAAGCTTAAGAGAGTGGCAGCATCGAGGACGACATTCAGACTGTCTTTGGAGAGCCATCCCATCGCTCCTCTTCATGCCCAGCACTGCAGGCACCATGAACGGAGTTGTGTCCGACCCCAAGAAAGCAGGTAAGCATTCACCTGGGCCACACCACAAGCACCAGTCATGGTTGTACCAGGGAAAGAGGCAGCAGGTTATTGCGCAGCAATTTAATCAAAAGTTATCCTAGAATCTGATGGAGATCAGTCCACACCAGTAACAGGGGGTTATAAAATAACAATCTTAAGATGTTCCCCTACCACTTAAACCATGTTAAATCTTTATATTCCATCGCATATTCTGCACAACTATGGACTACAGTATGGACTATGGATTACTTCAATTTGAAAAAAAAAAGCAAAACTAAAAATGCATATTGGGAAATGAAATGAAAACCCAAATGTTTAACCCTGATGATTTTGTAATGAGAAATTGATAATAAAGCATTTCTTATTGACTGAATTGAGTAACAGTGACATTTTCAGTCTTTAAAGAGACCTTCTAACGTTATCCTTTCATATTTTCTTAATTGTAATACCTTAACACGTTTTTCTAAAGGGGAAAGCAAGTTAATGCAATTTTTAGAAATTTATTGTGAGATTACTCTGCATTCAATTTTAATGTTTACAAACAAAATTACATTTTCCAGAAATGTACCAAGTTGTCCTTTTTACTTGACATGTAATGTAGACAAGCTACTTCAAGTTATACAGTTGTTTGTGGAATCATCTACATTGTGTTTCAACCATTTACAGGTAGATTTATTATACATTATTATACAGGTATAATTCTTTACATGTGAATATAAGAAAATGAAGCAACAATTCTTCGTTTTTCTTAATTCCACATGATGTTTCTGTTACCAAAACAGGCAGTTATTTGTTTGGGCAACTTTTACAGATCTTGTTGTGAGATGAGATCATGATGGTGGCTGAAGGTGTGTGTGTGTGCGCATGCGTGCGTGCGTATGTATGTATGTATGTATGTATGTATGTATGTATGTATGTATGTATGTATGTGTGTGTATGTGCTTGCGTAAGTATGGTCAGTTCCTCTTAATTCCCTGCAAAGAACTCTGTTGAAAGCCTTTGAGGTTCGCTTAAGACCATGACACCAGGCTGGCACCACCTGAAATAGTGGTTGCGCAAATTCTGTGCATAGCGCCGATATCCACTGCCATGTTTGTCCAACTGTATCCACTACAACTGTCACATGACAAAACGTTTCAGGGAAAGAAGTATACCTAAGCTATGTGCACACCACCACGGAGGGTCAAGCCCTCTTCAGAAGTGAGCATCTAAGCAATCCCCTGACGCACTGCATAGACCAAGGGCGTTTTGGACATTGTCTGCATGACTTTTTGTTATCTTGCCTGTCATTTAGAGTGATATGTTTTTTTTTTCTTGAGAGAGAGAGAGAAAGAGAGAGAGAGAAAGAGAGAGAGAGAAAGAGAGAGAGAGAGAGAGAGAGAGAGAGAGAGAGAGAGAGAGAGAGAGAGGGTGGAAGCTGAAGAAACCAAGCGCAGCTGCTGTGCTCTGTTACAGGTTGCACGTTTGAGATAGTCACTTCACTTCTCAGATCAGTCACTCACGCCACCTCGCTCACTGCCTATTTATCTCCCTGTGTTATTCTCATCGCTCAGGAGAGTGTCGATTATGTAAGCCCACATGAAGACCACGTGAGACACAGAGCAAAAAATAAATAAAAATAAATACCCATAATCATTTAGCTTGACATTGATCTAATGTGTCAATCTATATTGATTGATCCAGGAGGACAATCAGATGAGAGCATGCTTTTCTAAATGATGATGATTACGTAGACTTGGTTGGCTATTTTGGTTTGGTTGTCTTTTGATTTGACTTTCTTTGGGGCAGAAAATCTTATACGAATCATTTTCAGTCAGTGCTACAGTAAGTATAAATCTGGGGTGTCATGTGCCGTCATTATGCCAGTCCCTTGGTGATATAGTAGAGTAACTGTGTTATTGCCAATACCTTTGGGTGTTTTCCATGTTTGTGTGTCAAGTAACTCATATCTCTCTCCAAATGTGGCACATTAGCGTGTTTTTGTGAACGTGTGACTAGTATCTCCACCTATAGCCTATGGCAGCCCGTCGAACATTAGTGTGATTTCCCGCGCTTGTGTGGAGTAAGTCATATCTCTGCCCATATGTGGCAATCTATATTACCCCTATTAGAGGGCTTTATGTGGTAATCCACGACATCCCTATACTGTACTGTGCTTTCCATGTTTGTGTGCAGCATTACATTTTAAAATTTTATTTATTTAACCTTTATTTAACCCGTTAAGATTAAAAATCTCTTTTACAAGGGTGTCCTGGCCAAGTGGCGGCACAAGTTACTAAATTTCCAGTTGCATTAAAATACAAATCAAATGACACAATTAAAAACAATTAAAACAGTTACAGGCAAGTGAATCAGTCTCAAGTGATCTCATCTTGGAGTTAAAATCGCTTATACATATCTCTATATGTATGATACGTAGGGCCTATATCTGCCGAGGTGCTTTTCTTGTACCCATACATGGTCCTTCTGAATATGGTTAACACTCCAGTGAGTGACGAGAATGTGATGGTTCCTGCTTCGCTATACAGGACTGCATTCTGCATGTCAGTATGGAAAAACCTATGGAGAGACCCACTATCTGATTGGCAACGTACAGCTTGTTGGCTAGGTATGAACGTGTGAGCTAAGTGGTGAGCTGGACAACACACGTCTGTATTACAAGAGCGAAATGTCATCAAGATAGATTGGATTTTAAGATTTAAAGGCAGATAAACGGCAGATCCACTTACAAGGAAATGTATACACAGAGAAAAAAAAAATCGGTGCATGGAATTACAAAAGGAATGATTGGCTAGCATAGCAAATACAGACAGACAGGGAAATACAGATATTAGTCTTGATAGCGGTGCATGCTGTAAATGATGGCAGTGATATTTATGATGTGTTTAATGGGGGGCTTGAGAGGCGGCTGGTATAAGGTTGTGTCGTGCTCATCATGTTCCTGTGGCTGTCGTGTCGCACCGCACGCCGTGCCAAACATCTCTCTACATGTCACCCTGTGCCAGTGCTCTGCTGCTCATTAATCATCTCAACAACCATCCTCTGAATACTGCACCCCCTCCCCTCCGCTGTCACACACACGCGCGCACGCACACACACGCACGTACGCACGCACACACACACACACACACACACAGTTACTGCTGCCCCCGTTCCATTACTACAGCCTGTAACACACAAACACGAACGCGCACGCACGCACACACGCACGCACATGGACACACACACACACACACACACACACACACACACACACACACACACACACACACACACACACACACACACACACACACACACACACACACACACACAGCTACTGCCCCCCCCGTTCCATTACTACAGCCTGTAACACACAAACACACACACACACACACACACACACACACACACACATACACACACACACACACACACACACACATAGCTGTCCCCAAGCTGACCCTCTGTACTCTTACTTTCTTTATCTACCTGGCCTGTGTCCTTGGTGTTAGTTCGCAACATGTTTTGCTTTATTGCTAAGTTCCAAAAATAGCACGTTTTACGGCTTTTCGTTTAGTAGAAATGACAGCACTCCATTTTGCGTGGCAGCTTTCTTCTATTTTGGGTCTTGCAGCATGCCTGTATGCTAGGACTCTTTGTTAACTCATTTAGTGATATGATTTATGGTAATACAAAGTTAGGTAAATCATATGTGTAACAAATTACAAACTTGACTTTAAGTATCGTCATAATCTACGCTCATAAAAAGGTGACTAATAGCCATTTCGTGAAAGGTACGCTAATAGCAATTGGAACTGTTTAGCCTCTGTGATATAAATGTTTTCGCTGTTCTTTTGGCAGTGGCCTTAATAGGGTGTGAAGAAGCCCAGAGTAATGCAAGGCCCCTCGCTAGAGTTGTGACGTTCGCAAACGAGCCGATTCTTTTGAACGGCTCCCAGAAGTGAACGATGGGAACCGGATCACAGCTGGGGAGCTACTTAACCGCTTTTTCGTTAATTTTTCATACATTTTAAGCACGTGACCTTGACGTGAGTCAAAATATTACGTTCTAAACACTGAATAAATAATAATTAAAAAAAGAGCCAAAAGAGGCAGTTTTATGAACGCCACTTTGAAAGGAACGAGCCACTATGATCTAGATCCCGTCAAAGAGCCATAAATCCCATCTCTATGCCTGGCAGTTCATTCCCTGTACCATATTATTTATGAGCATTTGATTTGTCCATTTGGATCACAGATTCTTGAATAACATGACACAGACCATTCCCTGACCTTATCTTGATGGTTAATTGGGTGTCTGCGAAAATGATACCGGTGGCTCTTGAGCGTATAGTCTGGAGGAAAGCACACCAGCGAAATTCATCAGTTTAGGTTCCTGTATGTCCACGGGGGTTCTTTTGGGTTATTTGGGGCGGCAATTTTTTTTGTATGCCCCCCTGCTGGCCATTTCATGTTGCAACAGCTTAACCATCTGACAGATTTACGGTGGCTTCTCCTAGAAGGTTGGCCTACGTTCCCCACCTCCCTCTCACTTTACCAACATGAGGTTGAGGGGTTTGGTTTGCGGGAGGACTCACAGTTTATTCATCTGTCGCGATGTGATGTGATGTTATTTATGACATCTCCGGGCGGGCAGTATACGGTGGACACGCTCATTTGCGCGCCAAAGGAACAGCGTGAGCTTTTCCAGAACTTGGTTTCAGAGATCGCGATGGTGATGCCTGATCCGATTAATTTCAGACACATTGATCTGATCTCCCGCTGGTTTCTAGTATCCCCCGGTATCAGTTTGGGTGTCAGGCTGTGTGGCCCCCACAACCTGATCCAACTGGAGCCATTGCGCGGCAGGATGTCGGCAGGGAACTGGCGGCCGGGGTCAGGACACGAGTGGAGCCAGCTCAGTCATGCGTCTCATCTTCATCCAAAACAAACAAAGTTTCTTTTTCCACAGAGTCAGGTGGGATGGGGAGGTGCCAGGACCTGGAGGGGGTAGTAGAATGCCAGAAAGAACCCCACCCACAATGTCAACAACGCCACTGATGATGGAGACGGGGGTGAAAATGAACTTATCAAAAATGTAGGTCTGGCCCAGTCGTGGCTTAGTAGGCAGGGCACTTGACTGCTACGCGGGCGACCCAGGTTCGATTCCCGACCCGGGTCATTTCCTTATCCTCCCCGACTCTCTCTCCCATTCATTTCCTGTTCCACTCTTCACTGTCCTGTCTAAATAAGTTTTGACCTGGCCCTCAACAGTGAGGGGTTATTTTGGAATTAACCAGACATTGCCATATTTCAACAGTATTTGGTTAGTGGTTGGTAGCTGCCGGCTGATATGCAGCCTTTCCATAATTGATGAAGACGGATCTCAGAGGTGGATTGCTTTGATTGTACGATATTGTCAGTATAATCAGTATAATTTGGAGACTCGGGCAAGGTCTGAATTAACGGTTTGAATAAGTCATTCTACACTATAGACTGTGGTGACAGCAGCCTCAAAACTACCCCACGCTGCCAACTATAGGTTGCACCCTCCCTTACACGCTTTTGCACTCTTCGTCTTGTGATAAATGATTCTCGCTCACTGATTTTATCGGTTTGTCCTTGTAGCATATTCCCTCTTAATTGTGTCTCCCTGACTGTCCCACTCACTGTTCTGCAAAGCATATCTTCCCCTATACACAGCCTCCACAGCCGTATCTATGTATCTATATGTCTCCATCTCTGCGATACCCCCATTAATCTCAAAGACTATCTGCAGATCTATGTGAGGTGGATACGGTAGGCTTTGTATCTGAGCCAGCTGTAAGCGGAGAGGATTTTAAAGGGAGGAGAGCTTATCCCAGGGTAATGCGTTTGCTAGCATGGTTGTACGAACGCGAGCCTGCGCACGCACGCACGCATGCACACACGCATGCACGCACGCACACACGCACACACACACACACACACACACACACACACACACACACACACACACACACACACACACACACACACACACACACACACACACACACACACACACACATCAAGACCCTCCTCTTCTCTCTCACACTCCATCACAGATGATCCCTCACCCTCACAGCATATAAAAACCTGGCCCCGCACTGATCGCAAGGTGACTTGAAGGAGGCTGTGGACAGCCTGGTCATTAGACTGATTGACGGTTGGTGTCTGTTGACTGGAAGCGTTATATCATGTACTGTATGTGTTCACAGCACGCACAAACAACATTAACTACTGTATGACACAGAGCATTTCCTTCAAGGAAAAGCATAAGGATTTTTTTCTGGGAAGAAAAAACATACCGCAAACATACCATGAGTTTAACAAGT
>NC_085858.1:45235896-45270896 GCF_034702125.1 Engraulis encrasicolus | reverse complement strand
GCCTGATCAGGTGACAGGCTGTGGAGACACGCGCGGACGTCACCCGATCCCATGTGCTGGAACCTAAAGAAAGATGAAATGTTGGGGCATTCTTTCTCACTTTCTCTCTCTCTCTTGACTCTCTATTTCTCCCTCTCTCTCTGTCTCTTTCGGCTCTTCTTCGCTTTCTCTCTCGTTCGTTCCATGCTGCTGAACACTTCCAAAGCACATCTCTGTAACAAATACAGACTGAAAGCAGAGGTGTGGAGCGGGACCCTTACATGGACAGATGGGTGATGGGGTGGGGTGGAGTGGGGTGGCTGGGTGGGTGGGTGGAGAAGTTCCTCTTCCCAAGATGGATGGAGAAATGGTGAAATGCTCATTTGTCTCGTTGTGCCATCTTGGATGTGCTCTGGCAGAATTGACTCCTTGCTTGGCTGGACTGGTTTGCTGGTTTGCAGATCAGCAACAGCCTATGTGAAGATGGGGATTGGAAGCTGGTGTTGGCAGCTGTCCAGGTTTTAACTGAATGTCCTGGTGTTTCATGGGGACTATACTACAAAGTAGTGGTGTCAACAATAATCGATTCAGCAATGCATCGCAATGCGGGACAGGACAATTCAATAATCGATGTGGCAAATGCCATAATCGATGTGGCACAAAGTTTCAGTTACTTCCGTGGGCATTTCCAGAACAAATGAATTCTAAATTAAGTTGAAGCACTTCAAAGGATTGAACACTGCAGGACTGATGCACAACAACAGCAAATTCTTCGAAAATGAGGACTCCGGGCTCCTCTATTAGATGATTTACCTCTTAACTTAACCTGGTTTACTCCTGAACCGCTGGACTATCCCGGGATACTGAACAAAGGATGTCATTGTTTACAAGCAATATTGTCAACTGGGTTCAAAATGTCCAGGGTTTTTTTTCTTGTCTGAAGAGGTAACCTTAGGAAAAACAGGTGGATCCAGTTGAACCCAATCAAATATGTCAAGTAGAGGCAATGAAGTTTCGCAACAGTAGCAGACAATGGTAGCTCATTAAAGCATTGACCCCATTCAAGAATAGTGCCAGGCAGTCGTCGTCATGTCATGTCACAGGTGCTGTTGCACTGTGTCAACACACAGGAAGAGCAAGTGCAGGACAGGTGACACAAGGGGTGCATTCCAATATGCGACCTTGCGTCCTCCACTTGGGCTTGTGACGTTTTGCTGATACCCCGTCTCCTTGGAGAAAACAATTAAGTTTCCCCGCTGTCAGCCTAGCCAAAATAATTTTTGGGGGACTATTTTTCATTTACCATCCTGTTTGAAAATGAGAATATGACTTTACAAATGAGCTTTTGCGAGATATTGAAATGTAATGCCGTTGTTAGTTATGTCATCACGACGTATTACTTCCTGGTACGAGGCCATGAGCCCAAGTGGAGGACGCAAGGTCGCATATTGGAACGTACCCAAGGACATGCGCGCCAGCGAAAAAGAGCGTACAAAAGGGGGTTCCGTGAGGACAAACGGTGGTGGGCAGGGGAGATAATGTTCCCGTTGGATCGGGCATCACACACGGGGATCACAGCAGTACACTGGGCGCTGACAGATGACTAAAGTTCCCCATATTTTCCGAGAAAGCCCAACGTGTATTGGTTGCCTTTAAACGCACGCACGCACGCACGCACGCACGCACGCACGCACGCACGCACGCACGCACGCACGCACGCACGCACGCACGCACACACACACACACACACACACACACACACACACACACACACAATCACACACCCTTTAAAGCAATACACATGCTCACATAAACAAACACACGTAGAGAGATAAAATATCAAGGATAAAATGTAAAGCTTGAAGGGACTAAAAAAAACCACCAACGACCACGACCAAAGGAGGATGTCTAACGGTAGCAGACACAAAGTGTATTCTTAGCATCTAGTGTCAGTCCCTGTGATGTGTGTGTGTGTATGTGAGTGGTGAATGTGAGTTTAGGGCTGGCATGCCTTTCCGTGGTAACCTTAACTGTCTGTGGTGGCAGGAGTAAACTACATGAATCAGAGCTAACAACGAGTCCCACAGCATAGCGCCCATTCTGAACTGTGACCCACTGAGCCGTCAAGAGGGAGCGGTAACAGCTGAGACGCCCGAGACTCTGACAGATGCAGAAAGATAGTGAAATGGGAGCAGAGAGGGAGAGGGGACGGATTCCAAAACCATTTGGGGAATATTTAGATGGAGTAGAAAAACAGGGTTGATGAGCAAACAAATACTACTACTCTTAGACCCCAGGAAGAATAGCTGGGTCTGCGCCCAGCTAATGGGGATCCTAATAAACTGAACTAAACTAAACTACGAATGAAAATATGCTGTTAACCTCATCCTTTGTGAACGGAGGAGTTGGCATTTTTCCGGACGTTCGGAGGAGTAATGTGATCCTGTTACATTTCACAAAAACACAAATACTTTGTATGAAATAGGCTAGTCGATAACAGAAATTGAAAATTTTTAATTTTAGAATTTTTTTTACATTCCATTGGCTGCTGCCTGCTGCCGCCAAGCTCATTCATATTTTCCGCTGAAGTTCAACTTCTCTTTTAACGCTTTTGTCGCTCTCTGCGATATAAACGCTTTCGCAACTTTTGACGCTTCTGCGGCTTGCTCTTCAGTTAATTCCACTGCTTTACACGCCTTCCACGCCTGCTGTCTGTTCGTACAGCGAGTGCTCAAGACCCCTAGTTTGGGAATCACTGATACTGAATCAGTAGAAGGCAAACTAACTGACAGTAAGTGCACTGTAAAAGATGGTCAGCCTCCATGGCAGCCTTCAAGCCTCCATTGTCAAAGGAAGTAAAATGCAGGATGTCATTAGCCTGGTTCCTACCAGACCTCTGTGTGTGTGTGTAGCTCTGGAGCCCCCTGGTGGAGCTCCAACACACAGAGAGGTCTGGGAGACTGTAGCAGGATTCCATTTCTCCAGTCAATAAAATAATCAGAGCATTCATTGCTTCAATATCAATGGCAGCTCGCATTAAGGAGTCACAGGACAGGTCGCTTTAGAGATCAAGATAAATAGTTTTTTGAAAGAATTTGTTGATATTGAAGCAGTAAGTGCTCCGATTTTTTTTGACTGGAGAAATGAAATCCTGCTACAGTCTTGCAGACCTAGTAGTGGAGCTCACCAAGCTGCACGGAACTACAGGTCGGGCAAGAGCCAGACAAGAAGGTCATGTCATCCATGTGGCATTTTCAAAACCACTACAATCTGTACAGTGAAAATGCACAATTAACACTTCTCTCTCTTACCCAATTACAGGAAGGGGGCCAAAGGGAGGTAATAATGTCCATCTTGTCTTCTTGCATGGCTAATTATTTACTATTACTAAATACTAAAAAATATATTTGTAAATTAAAACAATAATTAAAGGTAAATAAAAGATAATTTTAAGTGAATTAATAGCTATGTGAAGTTTCCACAAGCGGACTACTGTAGCCTATATAGACTATATGACTAGATTAGCTGTAACCACATTTCTTTTTCCCTTTCGCAGGTAAAAGCAAGAAAGGAGCACCAGTAGAAGGTAAGTCTAAACTGTATGGAAACAGTATGGAAAATCAGACGCCAAAAACATTTACTATTTAACCCTTGGAGGAGTACCACCACAAATATGTGATTAGAATTTTGCTCAAATTTTGAGTTCTCATTATGTCATAAGGACTTTGCGAGATTTTTAACACAGACTTCTATGGGAGCTGTAGAGTGTTCGAGTAAAATTCTAGAATCCTGACTCCTCAAAGGGTTAAGGAATAAACAGGGGCATAGAAATAGAAGGGACAAGTGGGACTCCAAGATCACCAAGGCCATGTATGGTGGAGGGAGAGGAAGGGTTTTTTTTTTTTACTTATTAATATCATATTATACAAAGGGGTTCCACTGGAGCTGGTTATAGATAGAATTAGTTGCTAAACCCCTTGGAATAAAACAATGTACTGTATTTCACACTGTCTGGTGTGCACTGAATGTCATACATGATAGAACATTTCTGATTTAGCCAAAAAGGGCTGTGGGTTCAAAGAGATAGATGAAGATTAATCGTAGTTCCTGTTGGGTGTAGCATAAGAGGTTGAAGGAGAGGATTGTGCACGTCCCAGGGAAGGAACGCAGGACGAAGGCCAACTGTGGTTTTCAGAGTGAGAAGTCAGCACACTTAGAATCCTTTTTGTTGTATTTTATTATTTCGAAACGTTATCCTGCCATGAAATAATAAAATACAACAAAAAGGATTCTAAGTGTGCAGACTGCTCACTCTGTAACATAAGAGGCACTTGAGAGCACTTGTTATGATGAGAGACCGTCATGATGACTGTGCCCAGGAGACATCGCCAAAGCCTAACGGCTAACCGGAGATCCAACAACACATGTAAAACACATTCCAAAACAGAATCTGACAACTGACAAACATGGAACCATTACATGGACATGGCACATGGAAACCACCTACGAAAAAAACATGGAATAACTTTCAAAATAAGTACTTTGAAAATCACTTTCACTGTGAATTTAACATAATTCATGCACCGTTATTGTGAAGTATCACCCATTGTTCTTTACGATATCATAGCTCCAACTCTCTGAACTTCATAAACCAGCGAACACACCAACAATACACAATAGACTATGCACTGGATGAAAAAAATATACTTAAATATAGTCTACACTATTTGTTCAACATAGAAGAGCAAGTAATCCTACACAGTGTCTTCTAACCAAGATAAGCAGTGAGAGAGTGTTAGGGGGTAAAATGGTATGTTGTCCCGGGCCCAGAGAGAGAGGGGGCCCAGAATAGGGTCTTCACGACATTGTATGTATGTATTGAGAGTGGGCCCTTTCAGAAGATTTTGTCCTGGGCCCAGTCAAGGCTGTCAGCGGCCCTGGGTGTCACAATACTGTCCTTGCCTCCCTACAAAAGAATTGATCGCTAGCTGTAAAGCGGTAGGAATAGTTACTAGTTTATTGGGAAGACCAGTCGTCATTCCTGTAAAGCCTATAGCCTGCAAGCGACCTCAGTTATTTTCTGCCTTGGGGTTCGTATATCCACTGAAACTTAAGAGCGTGTTAAGAATACGAGTCTATTTAAGTACCACTTTACAGCTTGTAAATACCGAGGTCTATTGTGTTAAATTTCACTTTCTGAAAGACTAGCGGAAGCAACTGTGTCTCGGCCAAACATTTTAGAGGAAGACAGAGAATCAGTGCGAGATCGCCAAGTTGCGGCTGGATTTGATAATACGGCTAAAGTTGTGATAATGACATGGTCATTTTCACATGGGTGGGCTTTGAAGGTTAGGTCTGGCCCAGGACGTAAGCACCTCCGCATTGATGCTCTGTGAACTTGCTTAACACCTCAAAAATGGCCCGACCCTTATGACACTTCCAAAACAGTTGCGGACACAACGACACAGACACAGACACAGACACAGACAGAGACACAGACACAGACACAGACACAGACACAGACACAGACACAAACACACACACACACACACACACACACACACACACACACACACACACACACACACACACACACACACACACACACACACACACACACACACACACACACACACACACATACACATAACACACACACACACACACACCGGCCTGCGCTCCCCCAGTTGCTGCTGGTGCAAACGGCCGGCGAGAATTACGAGTACATAATGTATATAATGGTGTATAATGGTGACACGCAGCCAGCACACCTGCCTTCATGACAGGTGCTGTCATCCGAGACTGAGACGGATCAACTGATCACTGGAACACACTGTAAAGAGTTGAGCAACAAACTGCTCTTGTTCACTTTCTTCCCGTCTGTTTTCCTCCTCCCTCCCTCCCTCCCTCTCTCTCTCTCTCTCTGTCTCTCTCTCTCTTTCTTTCTCTCTCTCTCTCTCTCTCTCTCTCTCTCTCTCTCTCTCTCTCTCTCTCTCTCTCTCTCTCTCTCTCTCTCTCTCGCTCGCTCGCTCTCTCTCTCTTTCTCTCTCTCTCTCTCTGCCTCTCTCGCTCTCTTTATCTCTCTCTCCATCACAGAGAAGCCGCCAGAATACGACGCCAACCTCCCTGAACCCAAGACGAGGGCCGACCTGATGAAACGTATGGAACCATAAACTCTCTAACACGGCAGGGGCCCATCCATGCCATGAGCGTGTGTGTTTGATGCTAAATCCCCGTAGCCAGCACGCCTACGTGTGCATGACTTTGCTTGTGACATTCTAGTGCCCGGAAAGGGCAAAATAAGAGCGGTGCAGAGTGATATACGGCCAATGTCAATGTCAATGCTATATCACTGACCTGGCCTGTTCTCACTTATCCCAGACCCCGGGCCAATACCTCTTTTATGCATGTGTTTGTCACTCATTCACTTTCCTCCCTAGTTTTTCATAGTTGCGTTCTCTCTCTCTCTCTCTCTCTCTCTCTCTCTCTCTCTCTCTCTCTCTCTCTCTCTCTCTCTCTCTCACACACACACACACACACACACACAAACACATGCAGACTGGTGGCCAGTTTCCTTGGATGACAGGACAGCGCAGAAGTTGCTGTGGATCTCCGAAGGAGGCATGAAGGTGTCCCGCATGACAGACGAGACGATGTGCCCCTACCTGGACAGACCAGAGAGATACGAGCACTCACCACAGGTGTGGCAACGTTCTCATACCCATGCATGGCCGTAACTACCTTTGAGGACACAGAGGTCATGTCCTCTGTATTTTTTTCAGAAATGTAAAATTGATCTATTGATGAAAACCGATAAATGATAAATTCAGTCTATATACGCCACCCCCATTTATCCTCAAGGCAGTGATTAATGAAAACAAATTTAAAAGTTTGACTGAGGTGTTTGAAGCATTCTTAATGTACAGTATGCAGTACAGCACGCAGTATTTGACCTCAGCATTTGAAAATGTCTGGTTACAACCCTTTTCTGTTTACGCATTATAGTAGTTTTATTTAGGGATGTACCAAATCCAAGACTCGGTTTCGGGCGGATTCTGCATTTTGACGAGTTTCGATTTCGGGGATCAGAGTAGGATTCGGTATTCGGTTTCACATCTGACCAAATCTTAGGCAGTGGATTGGGTTTTTGGCAGAACTTTCGTTACTCACAATTCAGGATGAACCAAATCCAAGATTTGGTTTTGGTTTCAGTTTTGGTGATCGGAATAGGATTTGGTTTTGGATTTGACTGAATCCCAGTTTTAGCACTAACACATCTTTGAAGTTCACAGTAGGATTACTGTCACCTTTTTGATGCTGGGAAGGTGCATCTGAGAAAAAGATATAAATATTTTCTTTGAGAATCCATACCTTGTGTCCCAGCCATTCTTGCTCTGTTCCTCCCCCATACACAAGGTGCTGTGCAAGGAGGGCATCAACGGCTGGCGCGGCTACTGGGAGGTGGAGTTTGATGGCTGGGTGGTGGTCGGCATCATGCTGGAGAGTAGCGCGCGCAAGACGAAAGACGGGCCCTGCGGTCTCGGGGAGAACGAGACGTCGTGGGGCGTGGGCTGGGCCGGCAACGGCTACCACGTGTGGCACAACGCCGAGAACGTGATTGTGGACGAGGGCATGTGCAACACCCTGGGCATCTACCTGGACCAGCCGGCAGGCATCATCAAGTTCTACATGGTGCAGACCGGAGCCGACGGAGCCAAGGAGGTCAAGCAGCTGCACCAGTTCAAGGCCAAATTCACGGAGAAGGTGTTCCCAGGCTTCTGGGTGGGCAGGCAGTCGTTCTGCTGGATCTGTAAGAAAGACTAGCCACGGAGAAGAGAAGGAGGAGGAGGAGAGAGAGGAGAGGAGAGAGGGGATGGAAATAAAGGGAGAAATGGACAGAGAGAGAGAAAGAGACAAAGAGGGTCCTAGTTTTGATGGCAAAAACAGCTGGACCGTCTATTCTGGCCATGCATTTGGCTAGTAAAGAATTGTTTTCTAAATGACAAAAAATGACATGAATAAATTACACAGATATATTATAAAACGATGTCCCTAAAATTGGTATATTTATTTAATTAAAAAAAAACTTTAAACTTGAATATCTGGAGGGAGGTTACCAGTTTCTCCAAAACATGTAGTCCATGCTGTGCCACTCTTAGGGGGTATAAACGCTATTTTGGAGACATCAGTTGCACTACATAGCCCGCTGTTTGTTCAACGAGTAATTCTACTGACGAAAAGGCAGAGGTTTTTGCCATTAAACTAGGGCCACATGGTGATAGAGCAGACAGAAGTGTAGACAGGCTTCTGAGAGCACTCTGAGGGGAATGACCATTGTGTTAAAAGATGCAATAGGCAGGTTAGTAATAGCAATGAATTTGCAGTGAACCAAGTAATCATTTCCCATAAAAACTGCCTTCCTTAAATGACTCGTTTGATGTAACTCAACACATACATAATAACAAACTGGAACTTGTGACTAAAAATAAATTCAGGACCAGTCAGTGTGCTACAATCAATATTGTTGTTCTAGTTCACACACAGAGCTGCCTATTGAATTATTGCGTACTCAGCCATTCTTTGTGCCTGTGAAAGATATCAAAGAAAGAAAAGAGAGTGACCTGTGAAGAAACACTTCACTTTTTTGGGGGAAAAGGCTCAATTTCCAACTCGCACTACGATCACTTGGGATCCCATTAGATCCAGAATCAGCTATGCATTTAAAATAAAATAAATATACGTATATGGATACTGCATAATTGGATAAAAGGGCAATACTATTTAAAGGAGCTGAACATTGAGACCATTTCCAGAAAAGGGGAAGTGTTTAAAAAAAAGACACATTTCTCTTCTCTGCTGACTATGTCTATTCCTGTCTGTTTTCTATCCATATTTATTTTTGAAGTTTTAAGGAAAGATGGAATAACTTTAAACCATATATTTATAACAGAATGCCATGTGTTTAATTTTCAGTGACAAATACAGTATTTGTCCATATTACTTGATGAGTAGTGTATAGTTTTCCTTTTTTTTCTTAAATCCATAGTGAGAGCCTTGATCTTAAATGATGGGTGGTTTTGTTTTAGGGCCTGTACTTCTTTTATATGCCATGTGCCTGAATGTGTTTGGACAGTGAAACTGAATCTCACTGAATAAAGAAATTGTGACAACTTGTTTATGTGAATGATTCAGGACCTTGCGAAATGGACTGACACACACCCAAGTCCGAAATAGCAATTTCCCACACCCCAACACCTGGAGGGTACAAAGTGCTTCTCACTATACTCTTATGCAACACCCGTGTTGGGCAAGTTACTCAAACACTGTAATGCATTATTGATTAAATGCCCTTTCATGTCCTTACATTACAATATTACTGTATACAACGCTCATTTCAATCCTTAAACATCCAATGGAAATCGATGTAGTATCTGGCTGAGCTAAGTTTAAAAACAGGTCAGAGTTTTGTGTAAGCCTAATAGCCGCAATACATGGAACAATGTCAAGAACAGACAAAATGTCAAATCTGCCAAATATTGTCACTTTAATATTGATATTATTTTAGCTGTGTATTGTATTATGAAGTTAAGTCAGAGGGTGCTTCACTGTTTCACTTGATGTTAAAGCTAAACATAGGCTATGGTACCTGTATTTGTTGTGTCTGTTTAATAACATGCTAGAAATGAGAGATTGAAGTTGTGCAAATGGCCATTATGGCCATAGACTTTTACACAGTATACGTCTATGGCCGCTACCCTATCAGGTGAGCATTTGCCTATGTGTGTATGAGCATATCCAGTGAAAAACATGTGGAGTTGGACACGGCGATGGTAATTTACCACACCACCAATTCAATGCAGGTGGAAATGTATTGTAATGAGTGCAGCACCATTGTAGATGTCAACTTAACCAAGTTCATAGGCCTGGGACTCCAAAATTAACAACCATGAACTTAATTCTGTACGTTCAGAGTCAACCACATGAACTAAAGGGATCAAAATTAATCTTTTGAAATGAGTGAAATGCAAGTCCAGTGTATGGTACTATACAGTTCCTGTCCAAAAAATTTGAATATCATGAAAGATCATACTTCCATCATATATTAAACTTTCATGGATTATAGAATCATTGCCCACATTTTGAATTATTCCAATAATGCCTTTGTTTATTCTTACATATTTTGGCCCTCCAGCTAAAAAAAAACCCCATGAATTGAGGATTTAACAAAATTGGAATAGTGTGATGAAATCACCATTTTCTTCAGAAAAAAAGAAAAAAGTTTGGGTCACATCTAATCAGTTCAAATTTGGTACTTCCTAAATAACATGTCAATGTTCAATACTTAGTCAGGAATCTCTTTGCTATGACGCGTTTAACATTGAAGTCAAGGGCAGGGGCATTGCATGGGAGTTATGAAAGCCCAGATATCCTTGATGCTTTGCTGTCAGCTAGTTTTTATGTGTTGATCTGGTGACCCACACTTCTCTCTTGATTATACCTCATAGATTACCATGCAATGGTTTGGTGCTTTGGTGTTATGAGCATTCTAACTCACCAGAAATAAAACCTCACTGAAAACGAATAGGATGTTATGTCTGGAGAGAATGCTCATTACACCAAAGCACCAACACATTGCATGGTAATCTATGGGGCATAATCAAGAGGGAAGTGTGGGTCACCAGATTAACCAATAAAAACAGCAAAGCATCAAGGATATCTGGGCTTTCATAACTCCCATGCAATGCCCCTGCCATTGACTTCAATGTTAAACGAGTCATGGCAGTGATTAAGGCAGAGATTCCTAACCTGGAAGATGTAAGCCAAGAATATGCAAGAATAAACAAAACAAATTATTGAAATAGTTTAAAATGTGGGCCATGAATCTATAATCTATGAAAGTTTAACATTATTGGTGGAATTATGGATTATTTTTTTTTAAACACGATATTCTATTTATTTGGACAGGAGTTGTCAGAAATACAGAAGACCCAGTGAAGTGTGGCCAGAGGTTAGGTGACCAATGAACAAGTGCCAGCAATGGTATTAGGTCAAACATAGTTGTCAGAAATGTACAGGAGTGCGATTCTGAAAAGTATGCATCGATACAGTACCTTGCATCTCACATCTCATTAAAATACATTTCCCCACTCTTTATTGGTAATATTTTTACATTTTATATACTATATTTTTATATTCATCAGTGGACCAGCTGTGTGACAATAAATATCGACTGTAGGCATAGCACAAATACTGGTACCCCTTTGTGTCCCCATTCTATATGCACACTGCCAGCCTAATGTCCAACAAGCCAGCGCCGGTTATAGAGATTCATAAACAGCTCTGCAACAAGCTGGAAGCTAGCGCCATCTGCTGTCGATAGGATGCACTGGCAACAGCCAATGATTGGCTGAGATTTATGCACACTGGCACTGGTATCAAATGTCAAGACATTTTCACATTTCTTGTAACAGTAACTGTAAACATAAATATCAAATAAAGACATACCAAATAGTCTACTTTAATTAAGGATCTCAATTGGGTCTCTGTAGTCAGACAATAAGACTCCTGACATTCAAGAAGTCTGTGTGCAGTCAGAAATATTTTGTTTACACAACGATCTGGAGATGTGCTAATTGTTGTATACAGTTATTGGTTGATGTTTCAAAACTGGGGTCTGTGTTTGACTTCCATGCCATACACTACACATGACCTTTTGAACCACTGTTTTTCCTCGAAACCTTTTCAAAAAGTTAGAGACCTAACGGTAGGGGTAGAGGTAGAAGGGACCTCGAGAAAGCTAGAGGGATTTCTTTGGGAATACATGGGTTCGCCGTGTTTGTAAACACGATGTTGTGAGGAGTGGCAAGACACTGGAAGCAAACCACGTGAGCTAATTTTTTGACCGACAGTGATTTCCAACAATCAGAGGTTGAGAAGACACTAAAGGGCTTAAAGCGCTCAGGAGACTTTGCAAGACAATATTACTCGGGTGCTCATCTCTACCGGGTGAAGTGTAAGTCCAAAAAAGGGAGGAAAAAGCAGAGGCACTCAGAGATTTGAGAAAAATATAAAAAAGCCTTTAATTAAACATATGGGCGCAAAGCGTAGGCCCATGTGTTTTTAAACAGACTTGCCATGTTTAATTAAAGGCTTTTTTATATTTTTCTCAAATTTCAAGAGTGCCTCTGCTTTTTCCTCCCTTTTTTTGAATCAGAGGTTGAGTTTTCACAGTCAGGTTAAAGAAAAAATTAGAACCCATGTATATTTCCAGCAAACTTAATCGACTCTTAATTTCTCTGATTTCCCACTCAAAACAGGAACCAGCCCCTTCTTCAGGCAGGTTGCAGCCGTAATTGATCACTGCGCTGTTAAAAGACAAGTTCATCCAACACCACAAGAAACTGTCAAATTCAACAATGATGGTTTATTTAAAACGGTTCAGTATGACACACAGAACAATTTGAAATGCTGCAGATGGACTGCATCTCTGCTTGAAATGCACAATTTTTGTAGTGTTGTAGATAATAACTGCTGTATTTTTTATAGTTGTGGTCTTATTTTAATCACAAATCATTGCTTTATTACTTCATATAGTTCTGCTTGGTAACTGTGCTGGTCAATGACTCAGTTAAAAATTTTGTTAACAAAGCTGCTTTGTATCCCTGGACACTGCCCCAACTTTAAATATCAAAAGAAAGAAAGAAAAAAAAACAACAAAAAAACTCCTTTTACGGTGGAGCGGCCTACAATCACAAATTCAGATTTACCCTTGAGCTCCATGGGTCAGTATGAAAGCCCTTCGTCCTGTAATTACGAATCAAAGCTTTGCCACTGGTTTGGAGAGGGGGGGAAAAAAACTAAAACAAAACAAAAAACGCCCCAGAGACCCACAATCTGTATCGTCTTACGTCAAGTCAAAACCCGAATCTAAGTGAGTGCGTCATGTGTACCCTGTGCGTATGTCCATGCAAACATGTTCCCGTGTGTGTTTGTGTGTGCTGGTGTGAGAGAATTCCGAATGTGTTCCAAGAGGCTGAACGATCGCTAAAACTCAGGATGCTGCGCTGGAGTGGAGTGGAGTGTTGCCTCGTTAGGCTTCATCGTTTTTTTTTTTTTTTTGTTTTTTTTTGTACTTAGTGTTTGGCATTATCACATACGGTAATTGGTTCTCGTCTTCCATTGATTGTATTGTGATTTTGTCACAGTGTGTAGTGTCTGAGGGGGGCTCACATTAGTGTCTTGGCCTGCATGCAGAGCAGAGGGGTCATGGCATGGGGCCTGCTGTGTTGTAGTTAGTGGTATACTGGTGTATGTACGGTATGTTCTCCAGGTTAGTGTTTATGTGGTTATTAAGGTATGTCACAGCTTACCCACCCAGCCATCCAACGTGGCAAACTCTCACCAGTAAGCACACTAACTCTTCATATTATCTTTTTTTTCTTTTTTTCCTCTAAATCCTCCCACCCCCCACCCCAACTCGTCCTTTTCTTCATCCTCATCTCTAATTTCCTGCTAGTGCTCCTTTAACCACTTTTAAACTCACCCTTTGCTACTCCACCAACACAATAGCCTCTGTAATACACTGCTCTTCACCAGTTTCACTTTCTGTAGCGCCTACTCTTTTCTCTGCATCCTCATTATACACTCACACAAACACACACACACACGCGTACACACGCACGCACACACGCACACAAACACACTTATGCGCACACATGCACACAAACACACACACACTTATGCGCACACACACACACACACACACACACTCCCAACACACACACTCAGGGCTCTAAATCAACTTTTTTCATCACCAGCCAAAATGGCTTGTAGATGTTCATATCAGAAGCCAAACCTCCACTTTCTAATGGGTCAAAGTGACTAGTAAGTTGGTATTTTCGACCAGACAAACTGAAAATTCACCAGCATTTGGCTGGCTCGCTTAATTTAGCTGGTTGCCTGGTTGGTTAATTTAGAGCCCTGCACACACACACACACACACACACACACACACACACACACACACACACACACACACATACTCCCAACACACACACATACACACACATACACACTCTCTTTCTACTCTACGTGTCTCAGTGTTTGAGAGAGAAGTCGCCCGTGTTGAGGCGTGGACGGGGGAGCGCTCCGAACATCTCGGTGCCGTCGGTGGCCCCCGGGGCCAACAGGGCCTTCATGCTGGCAGCAATGTGGTCCAGGTCAGCACAGCCAGCCTGTGGGGAGGGAGGGAGGGAAGGAGGGAGCACAGTAGTTAGGTCAGGGGTGTCAAACTCAAACTGATCGAGGGCCAATATCAAAATATGGAACAAAGTCGCGGGCCGAGCTCAAGATTTCTTTTTAATAAATGGACTAAAATCGTAACAGTTAAAATCGTTGGCTGGGGTTTATAAAGGTGGTAAAGTGTCTTATTTTTCATGTTAAGCGTTGTCTTGCTTTAAGACAAGTTAAAAGAGGGAGTATGTTGCTAAGCTAGTGAAAGTCAATGGATCACTGTAGCATGTAGCATACACGGATGCATTGACTTTTACTAGCTTAGCGACATGCTCCCTCTTTTAACTTGTCTTAAAGCAAGACAACGGCTTACATGAAAAATAAGACACTTTACCACCTTTATAAACCCTGGCCAACGATTTTAACTGTATTAAGCCCCAAAATAGTGGCATACCCCTTTAATACTCATAGTTTAATTTCACACTCATTGGCATATATGGTGTTGCATAGGAGTGTTAGCTGTGTCACTGAGCTGGACCCGCTCATACTTCTGAGAAACACCAAATTTCATGTTCAAGTCTTGGTACACTGAACATTAATAATTTGTGAGGGCCAACTGTAATACACATTTGAAATGATCTCGAGGGCCAAATAAAATGACTCCGGGGGCCAAATCCTGAGTTCGACACCCCTGAGTTAGGTCAAGACCAATGCAAGTACTTTCTGAGTTCCGGAAAATCCGGGAACTCCTTTCACTTTGTCGGGAAGCAAACAACCATAAGCAAACTAAGGTCGAACATGCTGTTTGGGAAATGTTAATTGTTATGCTCTTGGTCAGACCAAGTCTCGAAGAGATTTGAGCGTCTATGATAATCAGGCTAGGAGCACAGTAGCACACACAAAGACACACAGGTGACATCACTTGAAGACGGTCACTACACACACAGTGTGCAGAATTATTAAGCAAACAAGTTTCTTGACCATATTATCGTCCTTTTTATGCATATTTTCCAACACTGGCCTGTATGAACATGAAAACCTGTTGGATTTGAAGGTACAACTGATTTTTAGTTGTTTATTTCCAGAATTCATGCTGCCCATTCACTAATGTTACCTTTTTCATGAATACTGACCACCACCATCAAATTCTAAGTATTCACCTATGACTGGGAAAATTGCACTTTTCATACATGAAAAGGGGGATCTTCTCCATGGTCCGCCATTTTGAATTTCCAGAAATAGCCAATTTTAGCTGCAAAAATGACTGTACTTGGGCCATACTATATTAGTTTATTACTTCAAAGTTGCAGTACCTTTTTTGACCATTTCCTGCACAGTGTACCTTTAAGCATTTAAGAAAGCCGTGTTCCTCTGGAAGACTTCAAAATTGTTTACACTTTTCAGATTTTGTTAAGACTTCTTTTGTGGCCGATTTTCCAGAGGAAAACTAAGCACACCTGATACAGGGTGTTGGGCTCCTCCGATCATGACCTCTCCGTCTTATTTTACTAATGTGCATGACCTGGAGTGCTTAAATCCAATAGGGTTTCATGTTCATACAAGTCGGTGTTGGAAAATATGCATAGAATGGAGGATATGGTCAGAACACTTGTTTGCCTAATAATTCTGCACACCCTGTAGACCAGACGTGCAATGCCTCAGCCATTTCATGTGGCCCTCAGAGCCTTTCCAAGAAAAAAAATGCAGAATCATATGGTCACTCATTCATAAATTGGCTACCTTCCAAGATTCCTGGAAACCTAAGATAACTTAAGTCTACATCTAGATACAATAAGCAGGAATTGCATAACTGACAATGGTGTACTATATGTTGCCGTACACCATTTCTTATCATTGGCACGGGCAAGTTGTCTGCGACATCTGGCCCTTTGGTCAACTTTCTAAACCCAATGCGGACCTTGGGCCAAAATAATTGCCCACCCTTGCTGTAGACCGAAACGTTGAAACACTGCAGATGAGGACAGTGTGCGGGGAGCTTTTTTTTTTGTTTGTTTTCTAACGTTGGTGACCCTGGGGTTCTCCTCTAACGCACCTGAACAAAGGAGGTGTGCAAGAAGACATAAAAAAGGAGCACTCTCTCAAAGACAAAATAAGAACAAAACAACGGCAGATGGGGTGCAAGTCAAACTACCACCTCGCCTCCTCTCCTGTGCTTGAGGCGTCTTGCCTCGATGTTGCTCTGCCTCAATGGAGAGAAAACAAATATGTTTCCCTGCAGTCAATGAGTGCAGAGCAACATTTGGAGGAGTTCAACTGTCCAATATTCCCTATTCAACAGCCCGATCGCAAATGACAGGATGACCTTTGAATTGTACTTCTGCAAGATTTTGAACAAAAACAATCAATGATGTGAAGCCTTGTGTCACCAGGCTGAAGGCCTCAGGAAGAAGGTGGGAGGAAGCAGCTTGACTTGCATCCATAATGCTTACAAAAGGATGCCAACTACAGTATATCAGCCTATGGATGACCACTCAGACACAAACCAATGCTAACAATTCTTTTACGAATTGCAATTATCCAATGCATTTGTTGTATTCATTCCTATCTGAACACAGCCAGAGCAAATAAGAACAAATAACTGTTGACAAGTAACAAGTAAGAGCAAAGAGCAAATAACTTGCGGACAAGTACATATTATGGGTGCCGAATGAAGATCATGATAACTTCAAATCTACTCGCTGCCCATCACGCACAGAACAAAACAGACATCTTGACAATCGTCATAGACACTGATTAGTGACCGTTTTATTTCATAAATTCCTAGAACACAATAGTCAGATAGGTAATATCAGCTGATACAATGAGTCGGATTATGTGTATTAAGAGCGTACAGAAAGAAAAAAACAAAGGTTTTTCACTCTGTATTTGGGATTCACACGTCTGATTATAGAACTGTACTCTTGTAAAACATAGGCGCAAAGGAAACACTGTAATTAAGAAATCTGGCTGACGACTCTTATAAATATTGATCATGATGTAATTGAAGGATGAATCACCGCACACTGGTATTCTTTGCTGGTAGTTTATTTGGTGAACAACGCGTTTCGCTGTTGCTTCATCAGGTTCACTCTCTGATCATGATGTCTTCATTTTGGATCAGACTTCTAAATAATCTGTCAAACATAGTAATGCAAAGAATTAAAAGTCCTCCGACCGCCAGTGCCATTTCTTATCGTGTTACAGTTGATATTTGGAGCTTTTCAGCAAATGGGCCTGCATTAAATAACCGACTTGACTTGACTTGACTTGAAACGGGCCTGCATTAAATAACCTTCAAGTGATGAGTGCATCCTGTTTACTTAATGATTAAGTGCACTCTGGAGGTAGCCTGACTATCATCGACTTTCAAATCTCTCCGAGACTTGGTCTGACCAAGAGCATAACAATTAACATTTCCCAAATGTCCTCCCTTGGTTTGCTAATGATTGTTTGCTTCCCAACAAAGTGGGAGGAGTTCCTGTATTTGCGGGAACTCAGAAAGTACTTGCATTGACTCTTGACCTGACTGGTAGCAACGCTGAAGCTGTTGCGTCACTAGGAAGGCACAGCCTGGCTACTCTGGAGGAGGGCCAGTAGACCTTCTGTACGGTGACTGCTGACTCTACAGTCACTTTGAAGCAATTGTGACTGGTCACAAGAAAACAGGCCGCATGTAGTGTACGCCCAGTGGCATATTTAGTTCATATACGTGGATTTTTCTGTTTTGAATGCGCACGCAGCCAGAAATCCCAAAATGCTGTGTGTGTGTGTGTGTGTGTGTGTGTGTGTGTGTGTGTGTGTGTGTATATTTCAACGCACTTAGAGTCAACTGTACAGCTGTGATATTGTGTTACATAAATACATTTTTGCTTGCGATACTTGATGCATCGCTCATACAGTGCAGTGCAGTGTAGTGCTGCTGGAACTCACCCTCTCTCCGCTGTTGTTCTCCCCCTGGGGAGCCCTGGTGCCCCGGCCATACGGGCCCCACACGGGCACCGAGACGGGCAGCGAGCGGGCCAGGGCCATGGGGTGCGGAGGGGGCCGCGCAGCCATCATGCCGTGACCCACCGGCATGCAGCGGGATGGAGGGGGCGCTTCCTCGCTCATAGACCCTGGAGAAACACACACATGCAACACACACACACAGCTCAAGGACTGAGGGAAGCTAGGGTGTAGAACCTGATTTGATCGGACTACTCACCCACCACCCCCGCTCAACAACTAAGACAGAAAGATCTCACACAGCTTTGATGTAGATGAGGAATATCAAACTAGATGTGTGTTTACATTACAAATAATGAGAACCCAGACAGCTGAGCAGATGTTTGTGTTCTCTCTCTCTTTCTCTCAATCTAATAAATCATAAATGTAGTCACTTGCTCACTCTGTCATGCACATGCACACCCCAAGGGCCATATTAAGATAGCCTGGGCTAAGCTACAGGTTGCTGTGGGGGCCCCTAGAAGGCAAATTTTGCCACAAATGTACATAGACAATATCATTGTGAGCTAGGGATTGAGGATAACATGTCTACCAACTGTACTGAATAAAAAAAAGATATATTTTTCAATATTGCATCTTGTCACAATTCTGCATTTTTACCCTTTTTGCCAATCAGGGGGCCCCCTGGCAGGTGGGGGCCCCTGGGCTGCAGCAGCCATATCTAGCCTGTGCATTAATCCGGGCCTGCACACCCCTACAGATGTACTGTACTCACCATCAGTGCTCTCCTCCTCTCCATCTGACTCAAAGAAAGGCTCACAGTCCCTGGAGATGGAGTCCTCGTCCATGGAGAACACTCCTGCAGGACATCATGAGTGATGAGCAAACACGGACAAGACGAGACAAGACAAGACAAGACAGCAAGTCAGTACATAAACACCTTAAAGGGACACTGTGCAGGAAATGGTCAAAAAAGGTACTGCAACTATGCTGCTCATTAAAACTGGGCTGCCTATTACCAAATTTGATCTTTACATGAAAGTTTACTATGTAATAAACAAATATGTTCTAGTATGGTCCACGTACAGTCATTTTTGCAGCTAAAAATGGCTATTTATGGAAACTCAAAATGGCGGACCATGGAGAAGATCCCCCTTTTCATGTATGAAAAGTGCAATTTTTCCAGTCATAATGAATACTTAGAATTTCATGCTGGTGGTAAGTATTCATGAAAAAGATAACATTAGTGAATGAGTAGCATGAATTCTGGAAAAAACTACTAAAAATCTCACACAGTGTCCCTTTAAAACCCATCTCTTTTTGGAGGCCTTTGACTTCTAGTGTCCACAATCACACAACTACACACACTTACTATGTAAAGCGACCTTGGGTGTTTTGAAAAGCGCTATATAAAACAAAGGTATTATTATTATTATTATTATAATTAGGAAGAGGAAATAGAGTAGTCCAGACAGAGAAGGAAAATGACTACAGTATCCATTTCATCCATCTAACCCCAACCCTAACCCTTGCCCTGCTGCGAGAACGCGCAGGTACTCCGGTTTAGGCAACTCGGGGTAGACAAACCAATATCTAAATCAGCCTCGTAGTACGGGTTAAACCCGGTCAAGGTAGCCAGGTTTTGTCAACCCCAGTTTACCAAGTTAACCCTGGGTTAGTTCTAGGTAGGTTGAACTACATGAACTACGTGGTGTCAGACTTGTTGCCGGTTGCCGTTTCAATTCCTGGCCTGCCAGGTTGGTGGGGGCAGAAATTATCCACTGCTCTCGCCCATGCTCCTCCACAAGTGACGTACCCGGAGCATGGTACCATCCTGCCGCACTACTCCCTTGGACAGGTGAGGCGGCATAAATGCAATTTAGCTGTGAGCTGTGCACTGAGCACTGTGCAGTGTGCCACAACTACAAAGGTGGGCTTTCAAATTGCACAAGTAGATTACTGAATGACTGACATCCCCTGCGCATTGGGAAACAATGCTCAATTCTGTACTTGAATTTCACCACGCTGCTCCCTTTAATCGTCATGCATCAGCCCAGAACTCTAAATGAAATGCAACATGCAAAGAAAGCATCACGTCATGCTCAGAAGAAAACGGCGCCAATTTACCAGAGACTATGGATTCGTTTAGATTCCGCCCGCGTCCTTCCATGTCGTCTTCTTCCTCCTCCTCCTCCTCCTCATCCACCTCCTCTCCCTCTTCCTCCAGGTCCTCGATTGCGGACCGCTCTCTTCCCCTTTTCGTCTCCTCCAGAGCCATCCTCTCCCTTTCTCCCTCCCCGTTTCCGTGCTGCAGGCCGGCCTGACCAACCACGGCCCCCGAGCTGTAGATTGACGGGTAGCTCTGCGAATAGAGCCGCGAGTTGGGGCTGACCGTTTCCACACCGCTGTCCCCAGTCAAGCCCTGAAAAACAGTTCAAATTAATAAAATGGGTAGGTAGGACTCTCAAGCAGCAGCTTTTCTGTCAAATGACAAAATAATGACTGAGATGCGTCAAAGGAACATGACTACTGATAACTACATGACTGACGATGTATGCTTTTCATCAACATGCCATACTCTACCCCAGTATGTCCATGCATGTGACATTAAACTATTCTTTTAGGTCCTAGTCCTTGTGAGGACTAGTCATTAACAGACTTCTGTTGTGCGACTATTTACAGTGACTTCTGTAGACCTCCTTGCACCTCTGTCACTCACCGTGCGTGTCCCCATGTTGGAGGGGGACATGTCCACTCCCGGCTTGGCTGCGGCGTCTCCGGTGATCAGGCGCGTGTGCCGCTGAGCCGTCAGCAGCGAGGTGGAGTGCAGCACGGCGATGTCATCCATGTAGCGCCGCGACGCCTCCGCCAGCGCCCCCTGGCCCCACACGTGATAGGAGTAATCCCACTTCCTGCCCGCAGCCGATAGGCCGCCACCGCCGGCGCCCTGCTGCTTCCTGGTGGCGTCTCCCTCCACCAAGCTCCGCTGGAACTTCTTGCAGGCGGTGAGGATGGTCAGATCGCAGCCCGACTTCTGGCTGTAGGCCTCCGCCGCGGCGAGCAGGGCCAGCCAGCTCTCCTTGTGATTGTCGGGGATGTCGGGCTCGGTGGACTGGGTCAGAGTGGCCATGTTGGGCGTGAGGAGGAGGAGGAGCAGGGGCAGCCAGTGGCTCTGGGGCACTCTCTCGTTCTGTCACTTAGGGCTTCAAAAAGGAATGTGTGGCAATATTTTAATGAGTGGGCTGGTGGTGAGTGACTCACAGTGTTTGGCACCCTATCCTTAATACTGTACTTTGCATTCGATTGGGAATAGGTCCATTTGATGTGCAACTGGCAAAGTGTCACTATGGTATGGCTCCTTCAAAAAGTGAACTGCTGAGCAAGTGCCTGTTTCAATTTCGTTAAGCAGGTGAATGAGGTCTTGGGTATGGTTATGGGTAGGGGACGTCTTTTAGCGCGAGTAGAATACTTGAAAATAACTTGTTTGTTAAATGGTTATGTGTACTTAAACGGTTTTCTTCTTTCTTTGGTAGTGGGAGTGATAATCGTTAAAGTAATCCCAACTACAGTAGGCACTGCGTGGCTGGTGAACATGTAAAGCGTGTCTACGTGCACGAGAGAACTAGGGGAGAGACGGGAGGATGTCACTTGCGGTTGTTTACCTGGTGGATGACAGGGAGAAATTGCAATTCATACACAGCGGAAGAGAGTAATGACCGTGTTAGCAAGCACAAGGGTAATGTGTTGGGCCTTGCCAATGCTGTCAACAATAATACGGTAATCTTAATAAGATCAGAGCTGCGCTCATGAGAGAGACATGTCATCAGTCTGTTTGCAGGGAAGCGCTTACAGATAGACCTGCCAAGCAACCCAACTGCTGGAGACAATCGGCAATGCGGTTATCTGACGTAGGCTGTAAGCTCCAGAAATCTACGGCTGTCAACTCTGCATGCTATAAAAAGCCTTATTTATAGATGGTACGACGCATATGCCTAACGTCACCCTCTCCAGCGGACGCTGTTACTTTATTACCTCCCTACGGCTCTACTCCAGGCCTCTCAACCCACACCCCTCCCCTCCTCGCTGCTGTTTTCATTCTGTGCACAACAACTTACGTTGCCAGCGTCGAGTACGTAACACAAAGCAACTGACGTTTCGCCTGTTTGTGACTATTTTTCACAATGTCAGCACTGCTGCTTAGAGTGACAGCTGGGCCCTGTTCATAGGTATATTGGTAGAAGTGTTTGCGAACATTTCATGCATGCATGCTCCTGGCATTTACATGCGAGGGTCCTATGAAAGCAAGCTTGTTAGCAAGGCTAGCCTTAGCCTAGCTATTCACTGTAATGCCTCCACCCTACCACCGACTCATTTTTATAACAATTATTTCGTGTCGCCCGGAAACATAGACAGAACATTTTAACATCAATGCAGAGAGCACATGTGTACTTACACATTCAGGTTCCTCCTGTTCCTATCGGGTGCTTCCTGTGGTCTCCAACTTAATTTCTTTATCCCTCTTTGTCTGTCCCCCTCTCTTCATGCAGCTCTCCCCTAGACTCCGACGTCGCTACGTGCATCGCGCTGTTTACAGTCTTCCCCACGCACGCACACCGCGTGACCGAACGGGCTCGTCCACGTCCCATGAAAGCTGGTGCTCTACATCTTTTTTGACATGTAGCTAGAACTAGTATTATTGTTCATCTTTGAAGAGAATTTGGGAATTTGGAATGACCACTTCCGTGCCTCAACACATAAACATTAACTAAGCAAAGCAGCAGAAAGCATGTTTTTGGGTCAAAATAGTGGAACATTAATATGGCTACATCACTACAAAATAAATGAAGAAAAACACATGCTCAGACGGTAGAAGAACATGGGAGATGTAAGAATTGTGTTCAATTCTTCAAGTGTATGGGGCCTTGTCAAAGCCTGCTTTTTGACTGACAGCACAAACTGACAGAAACATGCTGTAGGTCTACTCCCACTGAAATAAAAATCTGTAGGGTTATTCAAACACGCTTCAAAAATTAAATTGTTCCAATTTCTCGGTGAAGCATGGGCCACTCTTTACCACACGTGATTTGGGGGTATGGCAGGAAATGCGCTGCTTGTCCAACATGATTGGTTACCTTGGGTCATCACGTCACACAAGGCGGAGTCATGCTGTAAGACGGAAGTGGTGTTTGACGTCGGGTTGTTTTGGGAAGAAAAAGTGATTCGACGGAAGAATGGAGTCCACGCAAGGGAGTCACAAGGTAAGCTATCTAATAGTTTCCGAAAGTCGACAAATCCATTGTTGTTTCAGAAAATGACCTCGTTTAAAAAGTTATTATAAAGAAATAAACGTATAGGTGTAATGTTACACTGGTGAGATAGCATTGCAGCTTGTCAATTGACGTTAGCTTGCAAGCTAGCTAGCTAGCATTGTGTGTTTACCTTATCTCAGAAGAAACAGACTATCGCTGATTCTGAATGACATCACTGTAGTGCAAAACAAAGACCCGAGCCAAAATTCTGATAGTTATTATCTTTTTGTTGGCACACCAGCGCAAACACTTAGTATTCGCCTACAGCTGGTCAAACGACTGGATCTGAGCTATCATAGCAAGTTTGCAAACGTCACTGGTTCAACCAGTTTCACTGACAAGCGCCTTTTCGAAATAAATAAATAACCTCCAAAGTCGGTTGTTTACTACAATAACAGGCCAGTTATATAACAACCTAAAGTCTGACTTCCTCCGTGGAGGCAGCATTTTATTTAGCCTCCAGTGGTGAAAATATCGATTTAGTAATCAACTGGTCTCGTTTTGAGAGGCGGGGGTATGTTGCCATCGAGATTTTTGCTGGTCTAAACTGACATGTACGCCGCATGGGCTTGTTTGAAATGTCCAAGTGATTTTCAGTTCATTGTTGATTCATTTGAAATAGTGGATTCGAGCATCCTTGTCCTTTCAAGCAAGGCCGATGTCATCTTTAATGCCCATGTTTGCATAAATGATGCTGATTGCAAATGCTTTTGTATTCCTTTCAGCTAATATTTGAGAAAGAAGGGGTGTATCTTCACACCAACACCAAGAGGAATAACCAGGATACTACGATTCCAGGGTTCATACGCATCGTGGAAAGGGTAGGAGTCATGGCAAAAACAGCAAGCATCTACAGCTTACAAACAGCAGCAAAAAAACCATAAAAATAAACACACATACACACCCAAGCATAAACACATGTACACACACACACACACACACACACACACACACACACACACACACACACACACACACACACGCAGACGCGCACGCGCTCACACACACACCCAAAAGCATACACTCACACACAGCAGCTACCACATTTTTCCTCAAAGCGCCTGCTAAACCTGTTTTCTCTAAACTGACATTGTTTTAGGATGGAGTGACTGCCCTGGAATGGAGTCCACTGGAAGACCAGGGGAAGAGTACCCCTGCCGTCATGTACTCCAAAAAGGTCAGAGGCAGGACATCGCACATCAACCCATCATGCACAGTTGCAGCAGTCATATGCAATACTCTCCCGTTCTATTACATTTTGGCTATGTAAATGTATACAGATAACTTTGTTTTAAAAAAAAAAAAACCTGAACATAAAATACATATTGCCATTTGATAGAGGATTTGGACATTAAACACCTTACTTTTTTGTCTTATTTCTCAAAATGGATTGGAAGGTTTTACATTTTTCCAGTAAGGGGACCTTTCGTCTCTTCATTGGCAGTTTTTCAGCACCAGTTACCATAGTCATCCGCATTACGTCTGTCTGGGTTAATTTGCCAGGATGAAAACGGAGGCGACGAGGTGGCAAACTTCGACCCCGGATACGAGCCTGACTGGGCGGTGATAAGCACGGTGAAGAGAGAGCAGGAGCGCGACCGTGTCCCAGTGCGAGAGACAGGTAGGCCTATTGCTCTGACAACAACAAAGGCATTGCTTGTTGTTGCAATGATATTTTTATCCACTGATAGAACGGCCACTGTGCTTCCCAGGGCTACAGAGGGGAAGTAAAGGCATTGCTGACTTGCCGAGAACAAATAGCCATTGTGTCACTTTAGCCTACAGATGTGTAAAGAGTGGTCATTCTCAGAAAGGAATGATCTGAAATTTGAAATTGGTTATTGGCTATGTGTAACCTTAGTGTCTTTAGGTATATTATACAGTTCATGGTCTTCACTGAAAGCATTTGATGTCAACATCACATGAAGTTTATTTTTAGCATGCAGTGAACTGAACAAAATGCTTGTATATAAATAAGTACGTGCGATGTCTTCTGACATAGCACTGATCTGTTATGTAACCTATCCTGCACAGTCACCGTCATGGTATGAGAGTGCTTTGTACTACTACTGAACGCTAAGTCACAGTCTTTGTATGACAGTGCTTTGTATATACTGTGTATGCTACTGCATGTTGTTATACTATGTTGGGTGTGTGTAGAGAGCTAACATCTACTGGAGTACATGTACGTGTCCTTGAACTTGTACATATCTCTTGTGTATGTAAAACTACCTCGTCAACAAAGCATACCTTGGAAGTGTCCAATTAAAGGAGCAAAGAAGACCAGTGTGCAGTGATTCATCCTCCCTTTACCTGGATTACTCTTACTGCACATCACCAGCACCTGGACAGTGGTTGTGCACAGGGACTCTACGTTTGATAACTTGGATGTGTGTTGTGTTGTGTTGTGTTAAACAGGTCACTGGGGTGCCTTCTCGCTGCCCCTGTCCGAGCTGTACTCGCTGCGCCGGGCCCGCTTTGCGCTGGGTCGCAATTTCCTGGTGGTCACCAGCAGGGGGGGGCACCCGCTGCCCGCGCTACACTTCCACAGAGGGGGCACCCAGGAGCTGCTCAGAGCCCTGCGCCACCACATCAGCCTCGTACCGTGAGTACCCACCCACCCACCACCCCAAAGAGATTAGCAGGGATTAAAGTTTTCCGTCGCTATGACGGATTTCCGTCAACTGGATTTTCGTTTGGACGGATTTCCGTCTTTATAATTCATGTCAATTAATTTACAATTTTTACTTTCCAACTGAACTCAAATCGAGAGCACTCCTGGTCATGAGAAGGGAAGGAGAGGTGTGTTTGGTGTACGGATTTAGTTATACACGCGCCATCACCGGTGGTGTCATACAACAGATTCATTCAGTAGTTTTGAGCCATCCCCTTTTCTTCCGTGTTCCAAAAAAAAAAAAAAAGTACACGAGCGGTCAGCAATTCGGTTGCGGCGCAGCGCGAGAGATTAAAAAAACAAATAGCCAACATTGTTGCTGATGGCAGAAAAGAAAATAAGTGTAATACTATGTTTAAAGTGCCATGAAATGACAATCATTAAATGAGTTGGACTGATATTCCAATATGGGCTAATAATGCATATGCATGGAATGCATAGCTTGAAGAAGGTAGGACACGTATGTTTCCATTATCATTGCACCTGCCGTGGCGGATAGTTAGAAAAAAATGAATAGTTTACTTCGATTGCGCATGATGTCCTTTTCATGAAGGGGTTGCCTTTTAAGCATTGTGACTTTTACTAACATTATTCATAGCTCTAATGGGACGGCTATCATTGGCAGCTAGCTAGGATATGCCATGCGTAATACCATGCGCCTTTCATCCTCAAAGTTTAGCGCGTTTGACTGGCTACGTGTAGAACTAGCTCTAGTTGTCTTTCTGACAACGGATAATGTACAGTCTCATTTGTAATCATAGCATATTAACTTTGTTGTTGCCGATATATATTTAAGAAATAAGTTAAAAATGGGTTGCATTTTACAGGGGTCACGGAGGATATCCCTGGCAGAGTCAATATTTTATGCCACGTCTTGCTCTGGGAAACAGTGTTCTGATGGGTGGACTCATGGTCAATAAATGCCGTTTCGGTGTTTCTTTCACTTTCAAGGCTTGTTGTAGGCTACTGTGTGATGCTATTTTTGCTAACTGGAGTAGTGTGCAGCAACAGTTGCGTGTGTGCTTGTTTTTGAGTGGCTAAACGTCTGTGCCCATCTTCTCGGACTATACGCTTCGTTTCAGTTCAGTTATTTGCGCACTGCGCACTCAGGACTGATGGGTGGGTCGTTTGTCTTGATTCGAGTGGAAAGTTGCGCGACAAGCTTGGGAAAGTGTGTTACTTTTGTTAAACGATAGACGTATGTCTGTGACTGTGTCGTGTCCACTTGTAGGAGAGAACACGAGTGCGTGTAGGAATCGGGGACGTTTTTTAAATCAATGGTAAGCGTGTGCCTGGCACCGCACATCGAGAAGCAAAAAAGTACCGGTAGCTAGCCATAGGTTTTCAAAACGGTAGAACACAAGAGGTAGACTACAGGATGAATAGTGAAAAACATACAAAATAACCAACAACTAGTTTTCTCCCTCTGATTGCTATGACCAGTGCATTATTTTTTTAAATGTCAGAAATACTGCAAGCAATGCGCACCAGTGCTTTCACCAGAACAGTGTTTGCCCATTCTGATGGGAAAGAAAAATATAGCCTACTACTAAAAAAAAACCCATAATGGGATCACTGTATCAACGCATTGCAATTCCAACTCAATAATTCTATGATATCAGCTAGACCATTTTGAAGCAACACTCATTGTGAATCCATTCTGCATAATGTTGTGAACAATTCATAAATAATGGGTAGATATAAGAGGAAATAACCAAAACATGAACCAAATTGCAGTTCAATGTTTGCAGTCTGATATAGTATCCATTATCCCTCCATTCTCGGCCATTTCTAGTCAATCTGGTGGCCTAGGCCTGCCCCTTTCCCTCTTTCCTTTTTCTTGTATTTAGAAATTGGCATCTGTAAACATAGCATTGTAGGCCTACATCTGATTGAGCACATCTGATCTAGTACCTACAGGTACATTCATACTGAGTGTGTATATAAGCCTACTGAGTGTATAATGAATATTCATTGTTAATGTGAAGTGTAAAGTTTTATGTTGGTTGAAGTTCTGATTTTGTGGCACTTTTTGGTTTTACTGGCGCCCTCAAGACATAGGCCTATTCTGCTCTAGGCGACTGCCCTGTCTGCCTATGCCTAGTGTTGGCTCTGGCACTGTTCCTTGAATAAAACCAGTGTATGTTTCGTTATGAGGGCAGAGCCTGGCTACATTGGTTTTCGTTGGGTTACGGAGTGATACTCGATCGGGTGCCTAACCGGTAAAAAAAGTTCAGTCAGATGACTTTTTTTTTTGCTTTAATCCCTGGATTAGAGAAGGTACTGCGGTTAGCAGACCTTTAGAGGCTTTAGGTTGGGAATAAATGGAGTTCCCTTGACACTGTAGATGGCGGTAGCCAATCACAGATTCTCAGCATGGACACGACAGTCGGTTGGGTACAGGAACTGACCCCGGCAGGGTTCTCTGAGGTCCTGGACTCGCTGAGTGAGTCCTTGTGGATCTCAGGGAGAGCTGAGTCATAACGGAAAGCCCCTTTCTATTTTTAACTTGCAGACCTGATCGGGTGAGGTCAGAGATAGAACAGTGACTCATTAGGCACAGTCATTATCATGTGAAGAGGGTCACATGAGCTAAAGGTGTGAGAATGATGTCACATGGTGAGGAGTGTGGTTAATGGGCAGTGGTGAAAGTAGGCATTTACTGCCGGTGCGCAGTGCTGGTCAGAGAATAGGTTTAATACTGGCCAAGAACCCACATTTGAAAATTCTATTAAAGTACAAAACATACAACCACACTATGCCATTTGAGACAAGTGTCCTATGAAGAGACTAGCTCAAAGTTACCTGAAATATTCATGCAGTGATATCGATCTGTAGCACAAATGTTTATTTTCTTCGTGCTCCTTCTGATGTTGGCATTGGAAGGGCGGTTGTTAGGTAGACTTGCACAGAATAGCACGGGTAAGGCATGAAAACTACTTTCACCCTTGTTAATGGGTCATGGATCCTCGTGAAGTGTCACTCTGGAGGCATGTGTCCTGCTGCTGAACTTCAACCTTAGAGGAAACGTAAGATCTCTGTAAGCACTAAAATGGTCCAGTTGTCAATGAGTTCAGGTGATGATGGCATGGTATCATGATATCACGGTCATACACCACATGAATCAGAACCTTCTTAACATGAATGAAAACCTTCATAATAAACATTCAATGATTCAATATCAGAAATATTTTGTTTTTTAAGAGATATTGAACACAAATCTAGCAGAATATTTGTATTACTGCAATACATTATATAAATTGGTAATTGTAAGTGAAAAAAGTCATAAAAAATAGTAGATATGCACCGGATCCGGATCGGCTTCCGGATCCGGCAGGATAATCGGGATCCGGTGGATCCGGTATCCGGCAGGATCCTAAAAATCAGGATCCGGTGCATCTCTAAAAAATAGTGATGGAGTTCAAGTTTTGGTTTTGTGTGCAAATAATTGTAGGCACTTGGATATGTCCTTGAATGGGCAGTCATGGGTGAGCAGTTAGGGCGTCAGACTTGCATCCCAGAGGTTGCCGGTTCGACTCCCGACCCGCCAGGTTGGTGGGGGGAGTAATCAACCAGTGCTCTCCCCCATCCTCCTCCATGACTGAGGTACCCTGAGCATGGTACCGTCCCACCGCACTGCTCCCCATGGGGCGCCACTGAGGGCTGCCCCCTTGCACGGGTGAGGCATAAATGCAATTTCGTTGTGTGCAGTGTGCAGTGTTCACTTGTGTGCTGTGGAGTGCTGTGTCACAATGACAATGGGAGTTGGAGTTTCCCAATGGGCTTTCTTTCGAATATTGATTCCTGAATTGCTGAAGCATACACATGATTGTGCTTTACATACGGTTCTTGCTTGGAATGCTGTTAACTGTTTTCCTCATTGGTTAAGGTGCGGCTAGTCTGTGTATATGAATCTGTAAATCTACAGTATGTATGTAGGATTCTGTATCTTCACTTGTGCGCTAAGGCAGTGGTTCTTAACCTTTTTTTCTTGAAGCACCCCTAACCAGTGCCCAAGACAAGCCGTGCACTCCCAACCCAAGCGTCTACGCGTGCATACGCACTAAAAAATGATCTGAGTGATTAATTACAATGATTCTAGCTTTAGACATTAATATATACTTTCATGACCTTACATGGGGAACAAATCATGTTTTAATTTGGTCTTGATTTGGCCTAATTATGTTTGCAAGCAGAATTTTGGTCACAACCTCAACACAAACAAAATTCTGCGCACCCCCTGAATTCTCTGGCGCACCCCCAGGGGGTGCCCGCACCCCAGGTTAAGAACCACTGCTCTAAGGTGCGGCTAGTCTGTGTATATGAATCTGTAAATCTACAGTATGTATGTAGGATTCTGTATCTTAATTTATACGCAAAGGTGCGGCTAGTCTGTGTATGTAGATCTGCAAATGAAATCTCCTGTGTGTGCGATGCTATATCTTCATTTGTGCGCTAAGGTGCGTCTTTCATCACCAGCCAGAAATGGCTAGTGGATGCTGATCTTACTAGCCAAACACACACTCACTAATGGGTCAAAGTGGCTTTTCCACCAGTCAAACTGAAAATTTACCAGCGTTTGGCCGGTTGGCTGGTGTTAATTTAGAGCCCTGTCTGTGTATGTACGGTAGATCCGTAAATCTCCTGTATGTGGGATGCTGTATCTTCATAAGGTGCTGCTAGTATATGTATGTAAATCTACAAGTGAAATCTCCTGTGTTGTGGTGTGCTGCGCAGGTCCCCTGTGGATGGCAGACTCTACCTGTCCTACCCCAAAGACTCCACCCCCGACTCACAAGCCGGAGATGAACAGATGTTCGATGAAAACCCTCACGATGTTGTAGCGGTATGTCCACACAATTTGTTGAGTGATGTAGTGCGTGCGTGCGTGTGTGTGTGTGTGCGTGCGTGTCTTTTCATTCTTTTGTAAAAGACAGTAAAACACTTGAGGGCTGAAGGAGATAGCATATGCATTGCTTTCTGCCATGAATGTTACATACCGATAATTGCATATAGTAATTCATCATTTTATACATTATTATCATTTAGTGACGTGTAATATCTCTGCCTGTTCTGTTCCACCCCCACCCCTTCTGCAGAGGTTCATGCAAGACCCCTACGCCACCACACTGGGGGGGTTCTCCAAGGTGACCAACTTTTTCAGGGGCGCGCTGCGACACCCAGATTCTGGCATGAGGGCCCCCCACGACCCCAACTCCCACCACGCCGCAGACGACGAGCCAGGGTTCGAGCTCATCACCCCAGTACGTAGGGGATCAGGGAAGGAGGGGTAGAAGAAATGGAATCTGTGTGTGTGTGTGTGTTTGTGGGTGTGTGTGCGTGCGTGCGTATTTGTGTTTGTAGGGAGAAGGTATTACTTTCTTGTTTCTTATTAACGTTCCCCAGGAAAAGGGGGGCGCTGTAGCGCAGTGAGCAAAGCCCCCCAAACTTGGGCTTGCATGTCCATAGGGACCCCGGTTTGAGTCTGGACGGGGTTATTTCCCAGCCCTATTCCATATCTCTCTCCTGCTCATTTCCTGTCTCCCCTCACACTGTCATGTAAAAAATGTAAAAAAAACCATACTACTAACGTTCCCCAGGAAAAAACCATGTGCCAGTCTTGTGATCTACGTAGTCATCACTGCCTCCCTTGACTAAAATGTGATGACTTCATAATCATGGCTGGAGGAGGGGAGTATTTCACTCTCCCTTTCTGCTCTTCCCTCCCACTCGGCTTTCTTTTCAGTTAAGTCCGTTACGGCCCCGTGCCCAGGCTACCAAAAAAAAGAGGAAGGCAAGAGTTTGCGCAATAGCAAAAATATATACTTATATTTAGTTATGCAAGCACAGAAAGAGCAGAAGGCACACTGAGCAGAGACACTTGTCAACACCCATCTTTCTCTGTCCACCTCCATGACAAACGGCGGGTTTGTGATGGTGAAGAAATCAAAACACTGGCCTTGGCCGGTGCTCAAATGCCTAAGGCACCATACAGTTACGCTGAGGTACCCAGGTTTGTTTCGGCCCAAAGTCATATCCCAATACTCCACCATCACCCTCTAAGTTCCTATCATTATCTTCACTGTCCAATCTCAAGAATCTTCACACCTCATCTTGGCTTATGATCTCAAAAAGACGTACTGTATAAGCCCCCCAAAAGGAAATGAAGAAAGAAATGATGAAAAATCAGAAGATTGATGCACCATGCATGCGCACATGACACATTTCTAACCAGAGGCTATTGTAGTATTTCAGTGCACCTGTGCGCTGTGCTGATCTGATTGCTTGTATGTAATGTTTTAATGTCTTATGCCGTGTACAGACCAAGAGCGAACGGAGCAAATGGAGCGACGGAAGTCATTATTTCTCTATGGAGGGCACGTGACCAGCGCTACCAAAGCAAATTCGCCAGGGGCGAAGCTTCCTGAGCGACCAGAGCGAATTTTAACGATTAAACAAAATCTAATCGTAGGCGAATTCGCTATGACACGGTTCGGAGAAAACCAATTGGAATGTTCATATCAACGAATGTCCCAGCCTGTCAAGCCAGAGCCGTTATGTGATTAGCTAAATCAAACATGTCAATGCTGCGTCTGGAGCGAATACAGCAAATTCAAGGCGAAACTTCTTCTGCTACCCACGCTACCAGGCAGCGTAGTTCGCTCTTGGTCTGGACGCGGCATTAGTGTTATCACAGCGGCACTCTAACCATTTGAACATCTGCTGCCATTTTAATATCAGGACCACAATGGAAAGAAGCTCTAAGCTTTATTGTATCCTGACACAGTGTTTTTTATTTAAATATGTGGTGCGGTTTTGTTCCATGCATTTATTTTCATATAAGAACTGAAAATGTCAAATCAATCTATCTATCTATCTATCTATCTATCTATCTATCTATCTATCTATCTATCTATCTATCTATCTATCTATCTATCTATCTATCTATCTATCTATCTATCATGCAATCACGAACCCTGTTTTATATTGTATTTATGTGTATACCTCTCCTCCTCCTCCTCAGGGTGCTGAGCTGGGCCCCAGGCCAGACGTCATGAGGGGCCCCCCGCTGGACAACTGGGAGCAGTTCCTGGACTCAGAGGGTCGCGTCACAGATCCCAATCGGGTTAAGCAGCTGGTCTTCAGAGGGGTATGACAACAGCATTCTGTAAACTTCGAACTGGACTTGCTGTTGTGTACTTCCCCAGGGGCAGAACAAAAAAGTGACACTACTCTCACTCTAGGATTTTTTTCTTTTTAATATTAAGAGCTGACATCTGTAAGCAGGGTTGGATTAACGTACAGGCTAGGTATGGCTGCAGCCTGGGGGGGCCCACCTGCCAGGGGGCCCCTGATTGCCCAAAAGTGAAAAATAGCAGATTTGTGACAAGATGCAATATTGAAAAAATAATCCAACATGTTGAGTACAGTTGGTAGACATGTTACCCTGAATTTCTAGCTGGTAATTAGGACACTGTCTATGTACATTTTTAGTAAAATTTCCCTTCTGGGAGGGCCCACAGCAATCTGTAACCTAGGGGCCCAAGGCCATTTTAATCCGGCCCTGTCTGTAAGCCTTAAACACCTTCAGTGTATTGAGCTGTGTGGCGTCGTGCTGGAGCAGTAGCTAAGGCCCTTCTCTTCCAATCTCTTGGGTTTCACTTCCTGACTGATTCATCCAAACTGCTGCAGTCTTATGGTTAGGGAGTTGGCACCAAGGTCTTGTACCCAGGTCTCTAAAGCAGTGTTCCTCAAACTTTTTCAGGCCAAGGACCACTTTGCCTCCCCAAAAATGTTCAGGGACCACCTGTCAACTGAATTGACAGTTGACGGGTGCTAATTTGACACTGCTGATTTCGATGCAGATTACTTACCGGTAATTGACATTAATTCACATTACATGCCTGTCTTGTTGTGGTGAAAATATGACAGCTATGCATGCCTTTGAAAATATACAAATATAGCCTACTCCTAGCTTGTTTTGGAAAAGTAGAAATCCCCTTGCGGACCACCTGAGCTGTGTCGCGGACCACTAGTGGTCCCCGGACCACACTTTGAGAATCACTGCTCTAAATGAACACCTTCCAAGCAGCCAAATGCTGGTGAAATTTCAGTTTGGCTGGTAGAGAAGACCACCTTGCTATCATAAGTGTGTGTTTGACTAGGCTAGGGAGATTTACAGTACATCTGCTAGCCCTTTTGGCTGGGGATGGAAAATCCCCTTGATCAATACATCCAACCTCACATCGTGCCAGCCGGCCAGGAACTGTGTGTAAAATAACTCGGAGAAGTATGGACAGCATGGGTGCCTTTTCAGGAGACGTCAAACACGTAGAACACTGAACATGCCTATCCCATCAAACTAGATTAAGCTGCGTTCTGAATGATCAAGAGTGACGCAGACATAGACAAGACTTTCCTCTGTATAAAAGCCTCAAAACAGTCGTCATTGGCTGCTCTTGTGCTCCTATGCTTCTAAAGAGAACTTTTCTGACGTCAGCGTATAAAAAGGGCTAATTGTGTTCTGCTGTGCACTGCAGGCAGAAGGATGGCTCCTCTTGATCTGTAACTGACCTACTTCCATTTCCTGATTGATCTGACTGTTGCAAGTTGCAGATGCTTTGCAAAAATTGTGAATAGAGAATAGTTCTGCCACATTTGTAATCAATGTGGTAGCTTTCTATATTTCCCTTTTTTTCTGTGCAATGCCAAAGGAAATATTTGGAAGCATGGGGAAAAGATGACTTCGACTTGACTTGACTTGAAAGCTTTAATGTCCTTAAAAAGGCAATTTGTCTTACAGCACAGCAGGGTGACATAAAAACACATAGGCCTACAACAAAAAACACACAAACAGTACA